>NC_067482.1:39420117-39720117 GCF_947179515.1 Apodemus sylvaticus | reverse complement strand
ACTCTCCAACATCAGCAAGTCCTGGTTATGCCAACACACCAGAGAAACAAGATTTGGATTTAAAATCACTGGTCATGATGCTGCTAGAAGAACACAAAAAGGACATAAATGAATCTCTTAAAGAAATACAGGGGAACATGAGTGAGCTAGAAACCCATATAATGGAAACACAAAAATCACTTAAAGAAATGCAGGACAATAAGGCTCAAGAGATAGAAGCCAATAAAGAAGAAACGCAAAAAAAAAAAAAAAAAAAAAAAAAAAAAAACTTAAAGAAATGCAGGAGAACTTGAGTCAAGAGGCAGAAGTCACGAAAGAGGAAACACAAAAATCTCTTAAAGAATTACAGGAAAACACAAACAAACAAATGATGGAACTGAGCAAAGCCATCCTAGATCTAAAAACAGAAGTAGAAACAATAAGAAATCACAAAGGGAGACAACTTTGGAGATAGAAAACCTTGAGAAGAAATCAGGGGCCATAGATGCAAATATAAACAACAGTATACAAGAGATGGAAGAAAGAATCTCAGATGCCGAAGATACCATAGAAACCATTGACTCAACAGTCAAAGAAAAGGCAAAATGCAAAAAGCTTGTATCACAGAACATCCAGGAAATCCAGGATACAATGAGAAGACCAAACCTAAGGATTATAGGTATAGATGAGAGTGAAGATTTACAACTGAAAGGAATAGCAAATATCTTCATCAAAATTATAGAAGAAAACTTTCCCAACTTAAAGAGAGAGAGGCCTATGAATATACAAGAAGCCTACAGAACTCCAAACAGACTGGATCTGAGCAGAAATACCTCTCGCCACATAATAATTAAAACCCCAAATGCACTAAACAAAGAATATTAAAGGCAGTAAGAGAAAAAGGCCAAGTAACATATAAAGGACAACCTATCAGAATCACACAAGACTTCTCACCAGAGACCATGAAAGCTAGAAGATCCTGGGCAGATCTCATGCAGACTCTAAGAGAGCACAAATGTCAGTCAAGACTACTATACCCAGCAAAACTCTCAATCACAATAGATGGAGAAACCAAGACATTCCATGACAAAACCAAATTTACACAATATCTTTCCACAAACCCAGGTCTGCAAAGAATAATAGGAGGAAAACCCCAATACAAGGAGGGAAACGACACCCTGGAAAAAGCAAGATAGTAATCGTCCTTCATCAAACCGAAAAGAAGATAATCACTCAAATATAAAAATAATATCAAAAATGACAGGAAGTAATAATCACTATTCCTTAATATCTCTTAACATCAATGGACTCAATTCCCCAATAAAAAGACATAGACTAACAGACTGGATAAGGAAACAGTACCCTACATTTTGCTGCATACAGGAAACACAGCTAAATGTCAAAGACAAAAACTACCTTAGAGTAAAAGGCTGCAAGACAATTTTGCAAGCCAATGGTCTCGGGAAACAAGCCGGAATAGCCATTCTAATATCAGATAAAATTGACTTTCAACCTAAAGTCATCAAAAGAGACACTGAGGGACACTTCTTGCTGGTCAAAGGAAAAATCCACCAAGAAGAATGAACATCTATGTGCCAAATGCAAGGGCACCCTCATTCATAAAAGAAACTTTACTAAAGCTCAAAGCACACACTTCACCTAACACAATAATTGTCGGGGACTTCAACACTCCACTCTCCTCAATGGACCGATCAGGAAAACAGAAATTAAACAGGGACAGGGTTAAACTAAATGAAGCTTTGGACCAATTGGATTTGACTGATATTTATAGAACATTTCACCCTAAAGCAAAAGAATATACCTTTTTTTCAGCACCACATGGTACCTTCTCCAAAATCGACCATATAATTGGTCACAAGACAGAACTCAACAAATACAAGAAGATCGAACTAATCCCAAGCCTCCTATCAGATCACTATGGTGTAAGAGTGGTTCTCAATAGCAACAAAAACAACAGAAAGCCCACATACACATGGAGCCTGAACAATAATCCACTCAACTACACCTTGGCCAAAGAAGAAATAAAGAATGAAATCAGAGACTTTTTAGAATTTAATGAAAATGAAAGCACAACATACCCAAATCCTTGGGACACAATGAAAGCAGTGCTAAGAGGAAAACTCATAGCCCTGAGTGCCTCCAAAAAGAAAATGGAGAGAGCATACACTAGCAGCTTAATGACACACCTGAAAGCCCTGGAACAAAAAAAGCTATTTCACCCAGGAGGAGTAGAAGACAGGAAATCCTCAAACTCAGGGCTGAAATCAATCAAGTGGAAACAAAGAGAACCATACAAAGAATCAATGAGTCCAGAAGCTGGTTCTTTGAGAAAATCAACAAGATAGATAAACCCTTAGACAGACTGACCAAAGGGCAGAGAGAAAGTATCCAAATTAACAAAATTAGAAATGAAAAGGTAGATATTACAACAGAAACTGAGGAAATCCAAAAAATCATCAGATCCTACTACAAAAGCCTATACTCAACACCACTGGAGAATGTGGAGGAATTGGACAATTTCCTAGACAGATACAAAAATACCAAAATTAAATCAGGACCAAATAGATCATCTAAACAGGTCCATAACCCCTAAAAAAATAGAAGGGGTCATAGAAAGACTTCTAACCAAAAAAAGCACAGGACCAGATGGTTTCAGTGCAGAATTCTATCAGACCTTCAAAGAATACCTAACACCAACACTCTTCAAACTATTCCATAAAATAGAAACAGAAGGAACACTACCCAATTCCTTCTACGAAGCCACAATTACGCTGATAACAAAACCACGCATAGATCTAACAAAGAAAGAAAACTTCAGACCAATTTCCCTTATGAACATCGACGCAAAAATACTCAAAAAAAATCTTGCTAACCAAATCCAAGAACACATCAAAACGATCATCCACCATGATCAAGTAGGCTTTATCCCAGGGATGCAGGGTTGGTTCAATACACGGAAATCTATCAATGCAATCCACTACATAAACAAACTCAAAGAAAAAAACCACATGGTCATATCATTGGATGCTGAAAAGGCATTTGAGAAAATTCAGCATCCTTTCATGCTTAAAGTCTTGGAAAGAACAGGATTTCAAGGCCCATACCTAAACATAATAAAAGCAATATACAGCAAACCAGTAGCCAGCATCAAACTAAATGGAGAGAAACTTGAAGCAATCACACTAAAATCAGGGACTAGATAGGGCTGCCCCCTTTCTCCTTATCTTTTCAATATTGTACTTGAGGTACTAGATCGGGCAATTAGACAACATAAGGAGGTCAAAGGGATACAAATTGGAAAGGAAGAAGTCAAAATATCATTATTTGAAGATGATATGATAGTCTACCTAAGTGACCCAAAAAACTCCACTAGAGAACTCTTACAGCTGATAAACAACTTCAGCAAAGTGGCAGGTTATAAAATCAACTCAAGCAAATCAGTAGCCTTCCTATACTCAAAGGATAAGCAAGTTGAGAAAGAAATTAGGGAAATGACCCCCTTCACAATAGCCACAAACAGTATAAAGTACCTTGGGGTGACTCTTACCAAACATGTGAAAGATCTGTATGACAAGAACTTCAAGTCTATGAAGAAGGAAATAGAAGACCTCAAAAAATGGAAAAACCTCCCATGCTCATGGATCGGCAGGATTAATATAGTTAAAATGGCCATTTTGCCAAAAGCAATAATAAGGTTCAATGCACTACCCATCAAAATCCCAACTCAATTCTTCACAGAATTAGAAAGAGCAATCCTCAAATTCATCTGGAATAACAAAAAACCCATGATAGCTAAAACTATTCTCAGCGACAAAAGAAATTCTGGGGGAATCAGTATCCCTGACCTCAAGCAATACTATAGAGCAATAGTGTTAAAAACTGCATGGTATTGGTACAGTGACAGGCAGGCGGATCAATGGAACAGGATTGAAGATCCAGAAATGAACCCACACACCTATGGCCACTTGATCCTCGACAAAGGGGCTGAAAACATCCAATGGAAAAAAGATAACCTTTTCAACAAATGGTGCTGGTTCAACTGGAGGTCAGCATGCAGAAGAATGGGAATTGATCTATCCTTGTCTCCTTGTACTAAGCTCAACTCCAAATGGATTAAGGACCTCCACATAGAGCGAGACACTCTGAAGCTAATAGAAAAGAAACTGGGGAAGATCCTTGAGGACATCGGTACAGGGGGAAAGTTCCTGAACAGAACACCAATAGCTTATGCTCTAAGGTCAAGAATTGACAAATGTGACCTCATAAAATTACAAAGTTTCTGTAAGGCAAAGGACACCATCAAAAGGGCAAATCGGCAACCAACAAATTGGGAAAAGATCTTCACCAACCCTACATCAGATAGAGGGCTAATATCCAATATATATAAAGAACTCAAGAAGTTAGATTCCAGAAAACCAAACAACCCTATTAAAAAATGGGGTACAGAGTTAAACAAAGAATTCTCACCTGAAGAACTTCGGATGGAAGAGAAGCATCTTAAAAAATGCTCAACTTCATTAGTCATTAGGGAAATGCAAATGAAAACAACCCTTAGATTTCACCTTACACCAGTCAGAATGGCTAAGATTAAAAATTCAGGAGACAGCAGATGTTGGTGAGGATGTGGAGAAAGAGGAACACTCCTCCACTGTTGGTGGGGTTGCAAATTGGTATAACTACTCTGGAAATCAGTCTGGCGTTTCCTCCGAAAACTGGGCACCTCACTTCCAGAAGATCCTGCTATACCACTCCTGGGCATATACCTAGAAGATTCGCCAGCATGTAATAAGGATGCATGTTCCACTATGTTCATAGCAGCTGTATTTATAATTGCCAGAAGCTGGAAAGAACCCAGATATCCCTCAACAGAAGAGTGGATGCAAAAAATGTAGTATATATACACAATGGAGTACTATTCAGCCATTAGAAACAATGAATTCATGAAATTCTTAGGTAAATGGATAGAGCTGGAGAACATCATACTAAGTGAGGTAACCCAGACTCAAATGATGAATCATGGTATGCACTCACTGATAAGTGGATATTAACCTAGAAAACTGGAATACCCAAAACATAATCCACTCATCAAATGAGGTACAAGAAGAATGGAGGATTGGCCCCTTGTTCTGGAAAGACTCAGTGAAGCAGTATAGGGCAAAAACAGAACAGGGAAGTGGGAAGGGTTGGATGGGAAAACAGGAGGAGGGAAGGGGACTGATGGGACTTTCAGGGAGTGGGGGTCCAGAAAAGGGGAAATGATTTGAAATGTAAATAAAAAATATATCAATTAAAAAAAGAAAATAAATAAATTGAATACAAGCATTTCCTCAAAAAAAAAAAAAGATTTATTTGGTGTTTTCATTGGCATGATGAGTGTGATTAATTGTAACTGGATTATTACAGAAAATAATCACATATAAACTTTTAAGATCAAGCCATTTATCGGAAAAACACATATAAACAAACTATAGTAAACATTGGGTCATTTCTTTAATAAATACTTACGTAATACATTTTCACTTGAAAATACATAGTTTTTGAGCACCTCAGTCACATTCTTTACGTTTATAAGAAAAAGTTTTGAGTGAATTTAGGTTTAAATGACTACTGACCAAGCTGACATAGTCTTCAAAGGTACATGCATATGTAACTGGAGAAAAGTTTCATATCTAATTATCCTATAGAGACTCTATCTAAGATCATCAGAGAAATCCAAGTGGAAAAACAGACTTGTTGTGATAATGTCTCTACATACAAAAGAAAAGTTGTACTCATGAAAAATGTGGTTGCCTAATTAAGGACAGAAAATGATACAAATTGACATGATAGTGTCCAACGCTTATATGATGAGCTATAGGAAGTTATTTTCTACTGAAAAAGGTAGATTCAGCATTCTCCAGAAAAGATACTCCTGGTAAAGTATAAATTCACATTAATAAGATCTTAACTCGTAGATTTATGAATAATGCTGAATAAACTCAGAAGATCATATTATTACATATGTATTTATACATATAAAATTATGGTTTTACATATATAAGATATAATATATATATAAATATGATAAGAGATCAATATTTGAAGAGTTTGGAGGACAAGTGGGAAGTTGGATGGAAGAAAAGTAAAGCAATACTTAGATATGAAATTCTCCACAAATAATTAAAATATATAAAAATAATCAAGGTCAAATTAGTCTACACATTATATCTCTAAACAACTTTGATAATAGGAGCATAATTATATCTTAACCCAATGCTAGATTAAGTCCATATGAAATTTTGAACCTTCTCAAGCTTACATATGCATGTTGGTTAATTTGACATAAATGTAATAATTTAACATTGATCCAATTATCTCTATCTCCTGTGTCTCTCCACTTTATCAATTGGCATCTGCATCATTACACACATACATATGCATACGGTATGTCTCTGCCTTACTCAAAGGATATTTTCATTCCAAGTTTATTAGAGAGCCAGGATTCTTTAACCCCTCCATCTCTATTTTGCATACTTAACGTTCAGAACACAATCACTTCACTACCAAAATAGCATGTGAATTTTAGCATTTGCCTTTTGGATTTTCATATCCAAATCTACAATCCTCTTCACATGTAAAGCAATTTGTTAATATGAACTAATATTTTTTATTCCTCATGTGGTTTTCAACAATTTAAAAATTGTCCAGTTTTCTGAGGAACCTCCAGACTGATTTCCACAGTGGTTGTACCATCTTACAGTCCCACCAGCAGTGGAGGAGTGTTTCTCTTTCTCCACATCCTCTCCAACACCTGCTGTCTCCTGAGTTTTTGACCTTAGCCATTCTGACTGGTGTAAGGTGAAATCTCAGGGTTGTTTTGATCTGCATTTCCCTAATGACTAATGATGTTGAGCACTTCTTAAGGTGCAGAGGACCCTGCTATATCTCTCCTGGGCATATACCCAAAGGATTCCCCGGCATGCAATAAAGACACATGCTCCATTATGTTCATAGCAGCCTTATTTATAATAGCCAGAAGCTGGAAAGGACCCAAATGCCCCTCAAAGGAGGAATGGATTCAGAAAGTGTGGTATATTTATACGATGGAATACTACTCAGCAATTAGAAACAATGGATTCACAAAACTTTTAGGCAAATGGTTTGATCTGGAAAATATCATCCTAAGTGAGGTAACCCAATCACAAAAGAATACACATGGAATGCTATCTCTGATAAGTGGATATGAATTAGCCCAGAAGCCCTGAATACCCAAGGCACAAATTGCATAACAAATGACTCCCATGAAGACTTATGGAGAGGGTCCTGATCCTGGAAAGGATCGATCTAGCATTGGAAGGGAATATAAGGACAGAGAAAAAGGAGGGAGGTGATTGGAGAAGGGATGGAGAGAAGAAGGTTTATGGGACATATGGGAAGGGGGCAATCCGGGAAAGGGGGAATCATTTTGCATGTAAACAAAGAATATAGAAAATAAAAATATTAAAAAAAAAGTTGTAATGACAACTTTCATTGCTTGATTTGCTTTACAATACGAATGAAAGTATTCATAGGTCATAATTTTGGGTTGTGTCTGTAGCCTAATTTTGTTGCCCTGTTAAACCCAGAAACAACATACCAGGCTACTTGACCCTATATTATTTAATTTCAATATTTGCAGCATGGATCCTAGGTCTAGTAAATCATATTTTTGGAATGATAAAAGCCCAATATATTCTTAGTGTTTAATAAATTTGCTGTCCCTGTTTCCATGGTTACCTAGATTTTCAAGTAGTACTCTTATGTGCACACTTTCATGGCAAATGTTTGGAGATGCATTTGCATGAAACTTTGACTTGCTGTTCATCTTATGGTAGAATGTGAGGAAATTGTTCAGTTGATACCCAAACAATGATACTTGTTCAAAAAGGTTAGATTTTTCTTAGTGGATGAATGCAAATTTGCAACTTTGTTTCTGACATAGGATTTTATAACTCCAACTTCTACGTAAGTGATGATTTTAGTGTGAATGAAAGATAGTTGATTTTGAAGAATCAAATTTTGAGAGAAATGAAAGCATACACTACAGATAGGAAATGATTATTGTTCAACTCACACTTCTTATTTATTGCCACTGTTTGTCCAGGCATAATTTCTCCTAGAGCATTGGCAAAAGACAACTCACAGTACCTTGCCTGAATATAATCTGGTATCCAGTTTTGATAACTGATTTTTAGCCAGAGTGAATATAAAAACTAACATTTGATATTATTTATTAATTTCATGACAGTACTAGTTATGTCATGCTAATTAAAAATTCATTTTATGTAAATATTCAAATAGATCACTGCATTAAATTTTTATAAAGCAGCTGTTTATCCTAAGTCATCAGATTTTTCAAATGATCTTGGAATACGCAATGGAGGTGAAAGTCCAGCAACCTGGTTAATTAACTGCTCAATCTGAAGGGCTGTTTCTGGTGCTAGTTGTCAATTCTGGAGGACAGCTAGAGAAGCTTTTCTGATTGAGTAGATTTCAAAGCCCTGTTGCAGCAAATATGTTTCACCTGGGAGCTAATATCAATAGATTTATTTCTTAAAATTTTATTTCTGTTTAATAAACTTCAAATTTGTTTCAAAAAATTACTCACAAATTAATACTAAACTTTCCCATTATTCCTTCTCTGTTCCATGTTTCTCACTTTATTTTAGAAATTGACCTGAAGTAGAATTCCGGTGTTCACATAGGATACTGTATAAGAAAGAAAGGATGTGGGAGTGTGTTATTTAATGAGAGCTGCATTATTATGTTAAATGTTCACTCAATTGATGTTTTATGCCAGCGTGTACCTTCTACATGAATCCATTTCAGTTATCAAGTGTCTCTCAATGTTTTCAAAGATCTTTTACACATCACCTCTGCAGAACGAAGAGTTGAGTTTACTGGATTCTTCCAAAATTCTATCTTCAACATGAGTGTGAGCACAGAGACATCATAACTTTTATGAAGCTTTGTAAAACTTATTCTATGTTCAACTCCAGTTTTGTGTTATGTCCATGTAAATTGGTGACTGCATCATAGATACATCACATAATAAAAATAAGTTTGCTTTTTCACATCTCTCATCATTGTATGTTATTAGTACTACCGGAAACTGCTATAACATCAAACAAATCAAATAAAACAAACAAACAAAAACAACCTTAAAACCTTTGTATTTAAAGCTATGGAAAGTCAGTGAAACTTGGCTCCTAAACAAAAGGCTTTCCTAACTGATAGATTAGTACTTAGAAATTTGTTATATTCTTAAACACAGAACCTAGAGAGGAAATATGAGACAAACTGCAAGGAAAAGTCAGTTGAATCCACATAGTATATTAAAAGTTGTTTATGTGTTATCCATCTATGACTCCATCTTTCCTCGTTCCAAGCATGATTGTATTAAAGGATAAAGAGATGAGTGACAAACCCCCAATACCTGATTATGTCTGTGACCATGTTCCTACCATTTGAATCAGTGTTGAACGTTGAAAAGTTAAATCCATTTTCAAGGGACCTCTCCCTGTCTCTGTCTCCGTCTCTCTTTGTATCTTTACCCCTGTCTCTCTCTGTCTCTTTCTGTCTCTCTTCCTCTCTCTCCCTCTCTCTACTTGTGTATGTGTCCATCCATTTCCCCCATGCATCCCTACTTTCCTTTCTCCTTTTTTCCACCCATCCATCCATCTATCCATCCATACATACATACATACATACATACATACATACATCTATCCCTCCCTCTATCTTTTCCTCCCTCCCACCTCTCCTTCCCTTCCCTTCTTGCTCTGCAACACTCTCATTGTCAGGACACACTTTTATGCTCTCTCATCAGAACTCAAGAAGTAGCATCAGTGACTGTTTTAGTTTGCAAACCTGAAGCTTGGGATTGGACTGGCAGTTAGAGACTAGAGGTTTCCTAAGTTCTAACATCATTGGATTTGAATTGACTAAAACTACATAGTTCTAGTTTGAAGACCGTCATTTGAGAGAATTGGCTTCTATACTCATGTCAGCCAATTTGCCTGGCAAATCCTCTATCAACTGTCTATCAGTCTGTCAGTCAAATATCTATAATCTATCCACATATCCATCCATTTTGTTCATCTCTTTGTGTTCTGTTGGAGTTGTCTTGTAATGAGCCTTAACTATATACTACTCTAGTTTCTTGTAATATTGAAGACTAAAAACTATAGATGAAATTCTTTTCTATAACATGCAAAAAATGTTATTAATGTGTCTTTATTTTTCCTATTTTTGTGTTGAATAACTTAGGGAAATATGCAATTTCTTTTCAACTGCTGATCTTGTATTTAATAAACAAAGGACTGTAAGCCATCCACAAAACTAACTTTCCTTTCATCTTAGTTCTTATATTCATACCAGAAATTTCTAATTTAAAAAGCTAGTGGCAGACTTCATCTGCCATCAATAATTTTTAAGTGAATATTATACTAATCATGATCATATGGAAATTAATTTGAGTGAACATAATGAGATAAGTACTGAAGTGTATAATTTTGTTCAGTAATAATTTGTTAACAGTCTTTAACTTTGCTCAAATTATTCGATTTAATTCAATTAAAACACCATTCTGTTAGCTTTATTTCCTGAATACCAATTGATTTAATACAATTATACTCTTATTTCCCCCCTTAGGTTCATTGGAAATATTTAGGATTCCATATGCCATTTTTCAAAGCATGAAAAGGTATGTTAATGTATAAGCAATTAGGAGTCAATCTTATATTTTTATAGGATTTTTTTGATAGGTGTATGCTTTGATTATTTTGCAACTTGTTTCTTTTTTTCTTCTTTCTTTCTGTTCTTTCTTTCTTTCTTTTTCTTTCTTTCTTTTGTTTATCTTCTTCCATCCTACCTTTCTTCCTCCCTTCCTTCCTTTCTTCCTCCCTTCGTTCTTTCCTTTCCTTTTCTTTTCTTTCCTTTTTTCTTTTCTTTTCTTTTCTTTTCTTTTCTTTTCTTTTCTTTTCTTTTCTTTTCTTTTCTTTTCTTTTCTTTTCTTTCTTTCTTTCTTTCTTTCTTTCTTTCTTTCTTTCTTTCTTTTTTTCTTTCTTTCTTTCTTTCTTTCTGACTGGATGTAACTATCCAGCGTAGAATAATACATAGCTCAGGCTACTTTCCAATTCATGGCATCCTTCTGCCTTGGATTTTAAAACACAAGAATTACAGGTGTTAGCATACACACATATATTTGTTCCTTCAATTATCCTTTTAATTTACAAGCATTGATATCTGATCTACCTTCTTTCCTCATGTGTTTATGATTGCACCACCTCTTTCCATTTGCCATAAATCATTTATACTTTGGGACTTTGAGAAGCAATTTCACTGTGTCATTATTAGAACTACATAGAATGACAACTTCAGAAGCATCTTTACATTTGTATAGTACTGTTACTTAGAACGGTAAGGAACTTCACAGTTGTCTTTAAATGACAAGAAAGAAATGTTATACTTAAGTAAAACTAAAAATGAAGGGGCAACTGTTATCTACATATTCTGCTAAGTGTCAGTGAAATCTCTTTAATGTTTGTATCTACTTTCTAGAAAATATAATTTTTTGTCTCTTCATATTTTAAAACACAGGATATCAGTATATTCATGATTCTAAACTTATTTAAAATGAACTATACTAGATAGCATAGTGTTATTTTAGCATAGAGCACATCATTAGTCAGGCACTAAAGTTCAAAATGCACATTAATATTAATCATGCATTATCCTTTTTGCAGAGTAAGTTCTGGAACAAACACATACCAAAAGAAAATTATTTCCTGGGCAGTCTATTCTGTTGTCTGTATTTGAAAATATAGCTATTTTTATTAAACAAGTTTATTCAGAGACACAACAATGAGTATGATTTTCTGGATTTTGTGGATCATGTTAAGAAAAGGAAAGAATCTATTACCATATAGCTCATAAATGTCAGCTCCTGAATTAGTACGGATGAATGGCATTGGCTTTTTAATAACAGGTTCAACCTAGTAAAGTCGAGTATATTTTTCTTGGCATATTAGTATTTTCTTTCTGAAAAGTCTGTTGCCCTAGGTAATATTTTTCTTTTATCACTTTAAATAAAAAGTATTAGGAAACATTTTTACTGTTATATTAGATTATTTATGGCTCAAACATCTAAAGCTCAAGACAATAAAGATTTTATATACTGTAACATGTTGTCCACAAATTTTACCAATCCTATGCACATGTACAAGCATGTCAACATTGAGTTGTTTCATCTCTAAACAATGGTTTTCTATTATCCTTTAAACACTAAATGTCTTGATGACTAATATGTCTGCTTCATTCTAAGGGCTTAATTATTTTTCCATCATATATAGTAATTTTTGCATACTTGTTACTAATTAATGTTTTCTTAGTGGACACATATTATTATTGGAACCTTTAATAACAATCACAAAACACGAATCACTACACACACAATATTTATATACATGTGCAATTATGTCACTTGAATTCAATACTTGGTATGTAAAGAATTATCTCCAAAGATGATGTATTGCCTCCATGACATCTGTGATGAACACATTCTTCATTGTTACTAATATTTATGTTATAGCATTTAACCATTTAACCTTCTGAGGAAATATATCCTGTGTAATTAAATAGGATTACTCTTGCAACAATGCATTTTGATGTGTAGAAGAAATGTATTTTTGTGTGTATTTTTTCATCGTTTGAATTTTGTATTCATTATACAAATAGCCATTCTTCAAAATCATTCTTATAATGCATAGTTTATAATATTAATATATATTATATAGTAGAGTATATATATATTATATATAGTAAAACATTACACATAGCAGCAAACTATAATAATGTAGACTGTTCAATTTATTATAAAATGTTCAAATCTCTAAATATAAAGCAGAAAATCGAGAATGTAAAAGAAGGAACTAAAATCATGAATTCTTAACTGAACTTAGGTAATTATTCAGAATTAATTGATTATTTTTTGTTTTTCTTAACCTTTATTTAAAAAAATTTCACTACTTGCTACCTACAGTTACATTTTCTAGAGGTGCATGTCAATGTTTCAATACTTTTTACAGTGGAAAAGTTGGACATTGTTTAATTATACTCCCAATCAATATTTCTAAGAAACAAATGTATGTTAAATAGCATTTTATGATTAATTTTTAAATATTATCAATTTTACAGTTTGATATCTTTAAATTATTTCAAGAATTTATTTTTACTCATGATTTCTTCAAACTACAAACCAAAAAAAGGATATTTATATTTATATTATGTGTATTTTAATAGGATATTTAATTATACTTTAATTTCAACCAATCCTCATATGTATTTTTATACTATTGTGATACTTTTCAAATAAAAATATGCAAATGGAATTTCTTTATTTCAGTAGTGTAGTGTCTCAAAAAGAGTAACCCTATCTGATATCAAACTTAGAATCATCATATCTTGGTTTCCTAGAGATTTGTTGTTATGAGCATGAACCTTTCACATACATATGAAAATATCTTTTAATAATCTTTAATTTTAATTAATTAAAATTCATTAATTAATATGATAATAATTTGAAGTTGTACCCCATATGATAATTTTATCAGAGATCTTTGGGAGGATTATTTTTTCTTTTAATTTATCAGTTTAAATTGACACTCATTTTATTCAATAATCTTAAGAATCTAACAACTATAGTCTAACACCTTAAAGATTAAACAAGAGGATTAGAAAGAGCTCAAGATATGATCTCAACTGGTAATTTATGTAGGAATCCCAGTTCCTTTAGGGTGGCACCAGACCCTAGGCAGGGGTTCCTGCCAAGGATAAAAAGAAAATAATATAGCTGACAGAACAAAAAAGAAAGCATTATTTATTTTTAATCTAACTCTAAATATAACATGAATTACTCATTTGAACACCTGACTTGTATGAACTAACAGAATATTAATTAAAATTGTGAGATCCATAAAACTTTTTCACCCCATGATACATTTGGTCTGGTTATTTGTCATAGAAACAAAAATAAAAGTACAACAGCAACTTTCAACTTGTTGAGTTGATCTTACAAAACTATAGATTGTTCTCCAAATACTGACAATCAGCCTCCACTGTGTATATAACACCCATGCAAGTCATTGAACAAAAAAGTCAAACGACCACCTATATAGATCCTTCACACTGAAATGCTAGTGTCTTGGGTACAGGAAAGTATTCTGCATGCTACTGAACCAACACAGCTACAAAGTCATTCATCTACAGTGGTGTCCTATCTGCATAGTATTCTAGTCTAATAATGGCATATCTCTATGGAGTAACCAACCATCATCTGATTTGACCAAAGGCCTGCTCCAGGAGATTGAACCTATACCTGATAAAACTTGGGTGACCTAGAATCTGAGACTAGATATCGCAGGGATCTGGGATAACAGAAAACTACTTATCTAAAACACAAGAAGAAATCAGGAGTTTAAGGATTACAAACGACTTTCTGTTGTTCTCAAAAATCAGTGTCTTGCTCAGCCATAATCACAGAGATTCCTCCTGCAGGAGATGTGAACAAACAGAGACACACAACCAGATATTATGCAGGCCCTGAGAGACTTCTGAACACTCAGCCCTAAGTGGATGTTTTTATCAGAGCCCTCTGCTCAGGGTTCAGGGACCCCCACAGAGGAGAAAGCAGAAAGTGTGTAATAGCCAGCAGGGAAGGAGGACACCAAAAAATTTGGCTCCCTAAATCAAAAAGGCCAGTGCACATATGAACTAACAAATTATGAAGCAGCACACACAGGGTCTACACATATCAACATCTGTCAGGCTTCTGGAGGTTAAAAGAGACGTGGAAATATTCCTCATCCCGAATACAGTAGCTAGTTCCAATTGATAACCACTTGCAATTGAGTATTTAGTTTTCTCCTAGGGAGTTTCACTGGGAAAAAAACCTATTAAGGATAGGCTACACGCACAGCATTAGATGGTGAGAAGAAAATGAACTCAGCAGCATCATTGGAAGATCTTTGTCTTACAAGATCCTGTCATTTTTCTTTTTCTTTTTTAATTATCTTGCTTATTATTTTTACATCATTTTATTTGTTTTTCCATTTTTACTCTACAAGTCTTCTGTGTATTTATTATGGTTTCCAGGTTAGTGTTTCCAAGGTACTCCTGTGTGTGTGAACCAATGGGACTGTGTCTATACCTGTTTCATGTGACTTTTTTATGTAATTTTACCTTATTATACTTTATTTTATGAAATGCTCTCAGAAGACTATCTTTTTTTATAATATGGTGAGAAAAGGGTTAGATTTGGATGGGAGGGTAGAAAAGGAGAAACTGAGATGAAGAGGAACAACTTTAATCAGGAAATATTAAGTGGGGGGAAGACTATTTAAGAAATGAAATAAGAGAAGAGAAGAGAAGAAAAGAGAAGAGAAGAGAACAGAAGAGAAGAGAACAGAAGAGAAGAGAACAGAAGAGAAGTCAGCCTTAGAAGAATCATATGACCTTTCTTTTTACTTCTTG
Organism: Apodemus sylvaticus; assembly: GCF_947179515.1. Classification (NCBI taxonomy): domain Eukaryota; kingdom Metazoa; phylum Chordata; class Mammalia; order Rodentia; family Muridae; genus Apodemus; species Apodemus sylvaticus. The sequence goes on along the minus strand of NC_067482.1, from coordinate 39,704,568 downwards.
AACATAGGACATAAAATCCCATATAGATTGCCGATTTGTCCTTTTGATGGTGTCCTTTGCCGTACAGAAACTTTGTAATTTTATGAGGTCCCTTTTGTCAATTCTTGATCTTAGAGCATATGCTATTGGTGTTCGGTTCAGAAATTTTCTCCCTGTACCGATGTCCTCAAGGGTCTTCCCCAGTTTCTTTTCTATTAGCTTCAGAGTGTCTGGCTTTATGTGGAGGTCCTTGATCCATTTGGATTTGAGCTTAGTACAAGGAGACAAGGATGGATCAATTCGCATTCTTCTGCATGCTGACCTCCAGTTGAACCAGCACCATTTGTTGAAAAGGCTATCTTTTTTCCGTTGGATGTTTTCAGCCCCTTTGTCGAGGATAAAGTGGCCATAGGTGTGTGGGTTCATTTCTGGATCTTCAATCCTGTTCCATTGATCTGCCTGCCTGTCATTGTACCAATACCATGCAGTTTTTAACACTATTGCTTTGTAGTATTGCTTGAGGTCAGGGATACTGATTCCCCCAGATTTTCTTTTGTTGCTGAGAATAGTTTTAGCTATCCTGGGTTTTTTGTTATTCTAGATGAATTTGTTAATTGCTCTTTCTAACTCTGTGAAGAATTGAGTTGGGATTTTGATGGGTATTGCATTGAATCTGTATATTGCTTTTGGCAAAATGGCCATTTTAACTATATTGATTCTGCTGATCCATGAGCATGGGAGGTTTTCCCATTTTTTGAGGTCTTCTTCCATTTCCTTCTTCAGAGTCTTGAAGTTCTTGTCATAAAGATCTTTCACATGTTTGGTAAGAGTCACCCCAAGATACTTTATACTGTTTGTGGCTATTGTGAAGGGGGTCATTTCCCTAATTTCTTTCTCAGCCTGCTTATCCTTTGAGTATAGGAAGGCCACTGATTTGCTTGTGTTGATTTTATAACGTGCTACTTTGCTGAAGTTGTTTATCAGCTATACGAGTTCTCTAGTGGAGTTTTTTGGGTCACTTAGGTAGACTATCATGTCATCTGCAAATAATGATAGTTTGACTTCTTCCTTTCCAATTTGTATCCCTTTGACCTCCTTATGTTGTCGAATTGCCCAAGCTAGTACCTCAAGTAGAATATTGAAAAGATAAGGAGAGAGGGGACAGCCCTGTCTAGTCCCTGATTTTAGTGGGATTGCTTCAAGTTTCTCTCCATTTAGTTTGATGCTGGCTACCGGTTTGCTGTATATTGCTTTTACTATGTTTAGGTATGGGCCTTGAATTCCCATTCTTTCCAAGACTTTAAGCATGAAAGGATGCTGAATTTTGTCAAATGCTTTTTCAGCATCCAATGAAATGACCATGTGGTTTTTTTCTTTGAGTTTGTTTATGTAGTGGATTGCATTGATGGATTTCCATATATTAAACCAACCCTGCATTCCCGGGATAAAGCCTACTTGATCATGGTGAATGATCGTTTTGATGTGTTCTTGGATTCGGTTGGCAAGAATTTTATTGAGTATTTTTGCATCGATGTTCATAAGGGAAATTGGTCTGAAGTTCTCTTTCTTTGTTGGATCTTTGTGTGGTTTTGGCAAATTGGCAACCAACAAATTGGGAAAAGATCTTCACCAATCCTACATCAGATAGAGGGCTAATATCCAATATATATAAAGAACTCAAGAAGTTAGACTCCAGAAAACCAAACAACCCTATTAAAAATGGGGTACAGAGTTAAACAAAGAATTCTCACCTGAAGAACTTCGGATGGCGGAGAAGCATCGTAAAAATGCTCAACTTCTTAAGTCATTAGGGAAATGCAAATCAAAACAACCCTGAGATTTCATCTTAAACCAGTCATAATGGCTAAGATTAAAAATTCAGGAGACAGCAGGTGTTGGAGAGGGTGTGGAGAAAAAGGAACACTCCTCCACTGCCTGTGGGGTTGCAAATTGGTACAACCACTCTGGAAATCAGTCTGGCGGTTCCTCCGAAAACTGGGCACCTCACTTCCAGAAGATCCTGCTATACACCACTTCTGGGCATATACCCAGAGGATTCCCCACCATATAATAAGGATACATGCTCTACTATGTTCATAGCAGCCCTATTTATAATTGCCAGATGCTGGAAAGAACCCAGGTATCCCTCAACAGAAGAGTAGATGCAAAAAATGTGGTATATCTACACAATGGAGTACTATTCAGTCATTAGAAACAATGAATTCATGAAATTCTTGAGGAAATGGATGGAGCTAGAAAACATCATACTAAGTGAGGTAACCCAGACTCAAAAGGTGACTCATGGTATGCACTCACTAATAAGTGGATATTAACCTAGAAAACTGGAATACCCCAAACATAATCCATACATCAAATGAGGTACAAGAAGAAAGGAGGAGTGGCCCCTTGTTCTGGAAAGACTCAGTGAAGTAGTATAGGGCAAAACAAGAACGGGTAAGTGGGAAGGGGTGGGTGGGAGGACAGGGGGAGAGAAGGGGGCTTATGGGACTTTGGGGGAGTGGGGGGCTAGAAAAGGGGAAATCATTTGAAATGTAAATAAAAAATATATCGAATAAAAAAAATAAAAAAGAAAAAAAATCCCATATAGAAGATGATTTTCATATGCAAGGAAGAAAGTCTCATTCTTATAACAAGGAAAGAAAATCAAACCTGAAAGAATATTGTACAAAAGAACTTGTTAAAACCAATCTCATCTTCCTTTAACCTCCCTATCTTATCAATTCTTCCCTATAACGTTTTTTCCACACATAGCATAAATGTCTATGCTTTGTTATTTTACTAAATATGAGTTTTATTTTGAGAGCATTCATTGTCTTTTGAAACATATGATAAAAATGTATATTGTTTCCTCTTGTTAAAAACATAAAGAAAAAACAGTAGTTCGGACTTTTTAAAGGAATGAAGAAAACACAGCTTTATTGCTGGACTGATAATTTTAATAGACAGAAAGCATCAGTGTTTAACAACTAGTGGTAGTATAAAAGCCCTACCAACTACCTACTGTTAGTATGTGTGGTTGTTTGAATAAGAATGGCCCTCACTGATTCATGTGCTTGAATGCTTGGCCCATGGGGAATGATATTAAGAAATATGTCCTTGTTGGATTAGTTGTGGACTTGGAGAAATGTGTCACTGTGGAGGTAGGATTTGAAGTTTCATATTGTTCAGTTCCCACCAGTTGGAATTCCTTCTTGCTGCCTAAGGATCAAATTTAGAACTCTCAGCTACTTTTCAAGCAACAAGTCTACCTGCATGCTGCAATGTTTCTCATCATTACAATAATGAATTAAAACTCTGAAGCTGTGAACCAGCCCCAATAAAATATTTTTCTTTATAAGAGTTGCTGTAGGGGCGGCAGCGGCGGCAGTGCAGCAGTGGCTGGTCCAGCTGAAGGGCCATCAGCAGTGGAACCAAGGCGACACAGGGTCCAGTTAGGCCCTGCGCCCACGACCACTGACCTTCGCTGACCAGCCGGGTGGCAAGCAGCTGCAGTTGTGCGGCGCCTTTCCTGCACGGAAGCCACTTCAGAACTCGGCCTCCCACCAGTTAGGAGAGGTGCATCTATCTTGGATTGGACAGACTGAGGTACACAAACATAATCCGAGGCCAACACCGCGGTGGTCTGAGCCCGACGGGCGTTGGCCTGCACCCAGGCCTTGGGCTGGTCGGGGGGCCATCGGGCTGCCAACCCAGCCAGGAGGTTTTTTGCCCAGGCCTGCGCGCCCCTCCATTTTGCCTGCAGCACAACAGAGAGCTCTGGCGGGCAGACCTGTAACAGGCATAGCCTGAGGCTAACAAAGCGGGGATCTAGGCCCCAAAAGGCACAGGACTGACCCCAAGAACTGGGCGGCTTGGTGGGCCATCTGTGAGTCAACCCGCTCAGGAGGTTGTTAGCACAGCAGACTCTCCCGGCACTTTCAGGGAGCGCTGGCGCGCACGCCCACCATCCTAGTCACATGGCGGACCCAATTAACAGTCATTGCCCTAGGGGAACTTTGCTCAGACCTTGGCCTCCCAGGCTTTTGCCTGGACTCAGGGACTGGGCAGCCAGGCTAACCTTGTGTGCGCCAGCCCGGTTGGCGGATCAGCTGCCCAGCGGAGTGAGCGGAACACAGGGGAGGTCACAGCAGCATACACCTTCGGCACTCCCTAGGGGTGCACACTGGCTCCATCTGGTCCATAGACACAATCTGGGGCAAGGCCTCAGGCGGAAGCCCTCAGCTCTACTCTCTCCACTTCCAGATCCAGACCAGACTGGGCGGCAGCACCACATCTCCAAGTCCTGCAAGAGGCCAGCTGGGCTTCCGGGCGGCCAGCTGGGAGAAGTCAGTGTGCTCCAGTGAATCCAGCGGGCCCCAGCGGGAGCCTTCGGGTGCCTGCTTTGGGATCTGAACAGCCTGGGCAGCAGCACACTGTCTACAAGCAGTGCAGGAGGTAAGCTGTGCACCAGAGGCCAACTGGGAAGGGGCAGCTTGCACTGGTGAGTCCAGCACTGACAAGACAAACTAACACCAGTGAGAACTAGATGGCAAAAGGTAAACACAGGAACGTCACTAACAGAAATCAAGGCAATATGGCAACATCTGAACCAAATTCTCCTCTACCAACATGTCCTGGATACCCCATCACACCAGTAAAACAAGATTTGGATTTAAAATCACTGGTCATGATGCTGGTGCAGGAACACATGAAGGACATACTTAAAGAAATTCAGGAGAAAATGGATCAAAAGTTAGAAGAAGCCCTTGCAAGGGAAACACAAAAATCATTGAAAGAAATCCAGGAGAATACAAAAGCCAACAAGGAGGAAATGCAAAAAACAATTAAAGAAATACAGGAGAACTTTGGTCAACAGGCTGAGGTCATGAAAGAGGAAACACAAAAATCTCTTAAAGAATTACAGGAAAGCACAAACAAGCAAGTGAAGGAGCTAAGCAAAACCATCCAGGATCTAAAATCAGAAGTAGAAACAACTAAGAAAACTCAAAGGGAGACAACTTTGGAGATAGAAAGCCTTGGGAAGAAATCAGGGGACAGAGATGCAAATATCAACAACAGAATACAAGAGATAGAAGAAAGAATCTCAGATGCTGAAGATTCCATAGAAACCAACAGTTAAAGAAAATGCAAAATTCAAAAAGCTTGTAACCCAAAATATCCAGGAAATCCAGGACACAATGAGAAGACCAAACCTAAGGATTATAGGCATAGATGAGAGTGAAGATTTACAACTTAAAGAGCCAGCAAATATCTTCAATAAAATTATGGAAGAAAACTTCCTTAACCTAAAGAGAGAGATGCCCATGAATATACAAGAAGCCTACAGAACTCCAAACAGACTGGACCAGAACAGAAATACTTCCCGTCACATAATAATCAAAACACCAAATGTTCTAAACAAAGAAAGAATACTAAAGGCAGTAAGAGAAAAAGGCTAAGTAACATATAAAGGAAGACCTATCAGAATCACAGCAGACTTTTCACCTGAGACTATGAAGGCTAGAAGGTCCTGGGCAGATCTCATGCAGACTCTAAGAGAACACAAATGCCAACCAAAACTACTACATCCAGGAAAACTCTCAATCACCATAGATGGAGAAACTAAGATATTTCATGACAAAACCAAGTTTACCCAATATCTATCCACAAACCCAGCCCTAAAAAGGATAATAGGAGGACAACACCAATACAAGGAGGGAAACTTCACCCTGGAAAAAGCAAGATAGTAACCTTTCATCAAACCCAAAAGAAGTTAAGCATTCAAATTTAAAAAATAACGTCAAAAATGATAGGAAGTAACAATCACTATTCCTTAATATCTCTTAACATCAATGGACTTAATGCCCCAATAAAAAGACACAGACTAACTGAATGGATACGTAAACAGGACCCTACATTTTGCTGCTTACAGGAAACACACCTCAGGGTCAAAGACAAACACTACCTTAGAGTAAAATGCTGGAAGACAATTTTACAAGCAAATTGTCTCAGGAAACAAGCTGGAGTAGCCATTTTAATATCAGATAAAATTGACTTTCAACCCAAAGTCATCAAAAGAGACCCTGAGGGACACTTCTTGCTGGTCAAAGGAAAAATACAAAAAGAAGAACTGTCAATCCTGAACATCTATGCCCCAAATGCAAGGGCACCCTCTTTCGTAAAAGAAACTTTATTAAAACTCAAAGCACACATTGCACCTAACACAATAATTGTGGGTGACTTCAACACTGCACTTTCCTCAATAGACCGATCAGAAAAACAGAAACTAAACAGGGACACAATGAAACTAATTGAAGCTTTAGACCAATTAGATTTAACAGATATATATATATATATATAGAACATTCTATCCTAAAACAAAAGAATATACCTTTTTCTCAGCACCTCATGGTACCTTCTCCAAAATCGACCATATAATTGGTCACAAGACAGACCTCAACAAATATAAGAAGATAGAACTAATCCCATGCCTCCTATCTGATCACTATGGAGTAAAAGTGGTCTTCAATAGCAACAGAAACAACAGAAAACCCACATACACGTGGAAACTGAACAATACTCTACTCAATGATACCTTGGTCAAGGAAGAAATAAAGAAAGAAATTAAAGACTTTTTAGAACACAATGAAAATGAAAACACAACATACCCAAATCTATGGGACACAATGAAAGCAGTGCTAAGAGGAAAATTCATAGCCCTGAGTGCCTCCAAAAATAAAATGGAGAGAGCATACATTACCAGCTTAATGACACACCTGAAAGCCCTAGAACAGAAAGAAGCTATTTCGCCCAGGAGGAGTATAAGGCAGGAAATCATCAAACTCAGGGCCGAAATCACTCAAGTAGAAACAAAGAGAACCATACAAAAAATCAACAAAACCAGGAGCTGGTTCTTTGAGAAAATCAACAAGATAGATAAACCCTTAGCCAGACTGACCAAAGGGCACAGAGAAAGTATCCAAATTAACAAACTTAGAAATGAAAAGGGAGATATAACAAAGGAAACTGAGGAAATCCAAAAAATCATCAGATCCTACTACAAGAGCCTGTACTCAACACAACTGGAGAATCTGCAGGAAATGGACAATTTCCTTGACAGATACCAAATACCAAAATTAAATCAGGACCAACTAGACCATCTAAACAGTCCCATAATGCCTAAAGAAATAGAAGGAGTCATAGAAAGTCTTCCAACCAAAAAAAGCACAGGACCAGATGGCTTCAGTGCAGAATTCTACCAGACCTTCAAAGAAGAGTTAACACCAATACTCTTCAAACTATTCCACAAAATAGAAACAGAAGGAACACTACCCAATTCCTTCTACGAAGCCACAATTACGCTGATACCAAAGCCACAAAAATATCCAACAAAGAAAGAGAACTTCAGAACAATTTCCCTTATGAACATCGATGCAAAAATACTCAATAAAATTCTTGCCAACCGAATCCAAGAACACATCAAAACGATCATCCCCCATGATCAAGTAGGCTTTATCCCGGGAATGCAGGGTTGGTTCAATATACGGAAATCCATCAATACAATCCACTACATAAACAAACTCAAAGAACAAAACCACATGGTCATTTCATTGGATGCTGAAAAAGCATTTGACAAAACTCAGCATCCTTTCATGCTTAAAGTCTTGGAGAGAACAGGAATTCAAGGCCCATACCTAAACATAGTAAAAGCAATATACAGCAAACCGGTAGCCAGCATCAAACTAAATGGAGAGAAACTTGAAGCAATCCCACTGAAATCAGGGACCAGACAAGGCTGCCCCCTTTCTCCTTATCTTTTCAATATTGTACTTGAGGTACTAGCTCGGGCAATTCGACAACATAAGGAGGTCAAAGGGATACAAATTGGAAAGGAAGAAGTCAAACTATCATTATTTGCAGACGACATGATCGTCTACCTAAGTGACCCAAAGAACTCCAGTAGAGAGCTCCTACAGCTGATAAACAACTTCAGCAAAGTGGCAGGTTATAAAATCAACTCAAGCAAATCAGTGGCCTTCCTATACTCAAAGGATAAGCAGGCTGAGAAAGAAATTAGGGAAATGACCCCCTTCACAATAGCCACAAACAGTATAAAGTATCTTGGGGTGACTCTTACCAAACATGTGAAAGATCTGTATGACAAGAACTTCAAGACTCTGAAGAAGGAAATGGAAGAAGTCCTCAAAAAATGGGAAAACCTCCCATGCTCATGGATCGGTAGAATCAATATAGTTAAAATGGCCATTTTGCCTAAAGCACTATACAGATTCAATGCAATACCCATCAAAATCCCAACTCAATTCTTCCTAGAGTTAGAAAGAGCAATTATCAAATTCATCTGGAACAACAAAAAACCCAGGATAGCTAAAACTATTCTCAGCAACAAAAGAAAATCTGGGGGAATCAGTATCCCTGACCTCAAGCAATACTACAGAGCAATAGTGTTAAAAACTGCATGGTATTGGTACAGTGACAGGCAGGAGGATCAATGGAACAGGATTGAAGATCCAGAAATGAACCCACACACCTATGGCCACTTGATCCTCGACAAAGAGGCTGAAAACATCCAATGGAAAAAAGATAGCCTTTTCAACAAATGGTGCTGGTTCAACTGGAGGTCAGCATGCAGAAGAATGCGAATTGATCCATCCTTGTCTCCTTGTACTAAGCTCAAATCCAAATGGATCAAGGACCTCCACATAAAGCCAGACACTCTGAAGCTAATAGAAAAGAAACTGGGGAAGACCCTTGAGGACATCGGTACAGGGAGAAAGTTTCTCAACAGAACACCAATAGCGTATGCTCTAAGAGCAAGAATCGACAAATGGGACCTCATAAAATTACAAAGTTTCTGTACGGCAAAGGACACCATCAAGAGGACAAATCGGCAACCAACAAATTGGGAAAAGATCTTCACCAATCCTACATCAGATAGAGGGCTAATATCCAATATATATAAAGAACTCAAGAAGTTAGACTCCAGAAAAGCAAACAACCCTATTAAAAAAATGGGGTACAGAGTTAAACCAAGAATTCTCACCTGAAGAACTTTGGATGGCGGAGAAGCATCTTAAAAAATGCTCAACTTCATTAGTCATTAGGGAAATGCAAATCAAAACAACCCTAAGATTTCATCTTACACCAGTCAGAATGGCTAAGATTAAAAATTCAGGAGACAGCAGGTGTTGGAGAGGGTGTGGAGAAAGAGGAACACTCCTCCACTGCTGGTGGGGTTTCAAATTGGTACAACCACTCTGGAAATCAGTCTGGCGGTTCCTCTGAAAACTAAGCACCTCACTTCCAGAAGATCCTGCTATACCACTCCTGGGCATATACCCAGAGGATTCCCCACCATGTAATAAGGATACATGCTCTACTATGTTCATAGCAGCCCTATTTATAATTGCCAGATGCTGGAAAGAACCCAGGTATCCCTCAACAGAAGAGTGGATGCAAAAAATGTGGTATATCTACACAATGGAGTACTATTCAGCCATTAGAAACAATGAATTCATGAAATTCTTAGGCAAATGGATGGAGCTAGAGAACATCATACTAAGTGAGGAAACCCAGACTCAAAAGGTGAATCATGGTATGTACTCACTAATAAGTGGATATTAACCTAGAAAACTGGAATACCCAAACCACAATCCACACATCAAATGAGATACAAGAAGAAAGGAGGAGTGGTCCCTCTTTCTGGAAAGACTCAGTGAAACAGTATTCGGCAAAACCAGAACAGGGAACTGGGAAGGGGTGGGAGGGAGGACAGGGGAAGAGAAGGGGGCTTACGGGACTTTCAGGGAGTGGGGGGGGCTAGAAAAGGGGAAATCATTTGAAATGTAAATAAATTATATCGAATAAAAAAAATTAAAAAAAAAGACTAAAAAAAAAAAAGACTAAAAAAAAGTTAATATATTAAGCCTCAATTCATATACAGATATTAATATATTAGATTACCTTGACTCTTGAATTTTAGTAGTTTTCTACTATTCCTATCAAAAAATCAATCCATCCATAAGTTAAATCACATACTTGTATTCTCATTTTACTGTTCAAATGATTTGTAGAAGAGCCCTGGTAGAATAATGTATAATGGAATCTTTTAATGCTTGAATTTATATTTCAGAATATTTTAATAACATTCAAATTTTAGTTGTATTGTTTTCATTTTAAGATCTTTAAATATATTTTGTTTACCTTGTGATTGTTTCTGTATTTACCTAATTTTATCTATGAAGCTTACAATGGTGTCTTTTGAGTCCTCAACCAATGATCTTATTTAAGCATTGCTTTACATGGCAGGTAGAGCATTAGTTAACTTCTTTTCTATTTTCTGGCTTTGTAAGGAATATATTAAGTTTTCTACCATATTTTGAGCATTTTCCTCAGTAGCCTATAAACTCATTATTTAATTGCTTACACATTTATTTTTGATGCATCATCCATAATAATTCTTGCAGAAATCTGCTTATTCTCTGTCAAGTAAATGTACTTTTTTAGAAGAGTATATTCTTTACCATAGTTTTCAATTTGTGTATTATATGACAAACAGGAGATATTTTCTTTGATATTTTAGATAATTTAAAAATACAGTTATATAGCTCTCTTTCCCATTTTCCCTCCAAAGTTTCCTATGTCTCTCACAGTTTGTTTCCTGTCAAAACATGCCCTCTTTTTAAAAAAAATTCTATATATGTGTATATATGCATATTTATATAAATACAAATTGTTCAGTCCATTTAGTGTTACTTGAATATATGATTTAAACAGACATATATGTATATGATATATATTATAACAATAAAACATAACAAAATAAAATATAATAAGGTGAAACAAAAATGATCTCATTGAAGTCAGACAAAGCAAACTAACAGAAGAAAAGCGCCCAAAGAGAAGGCATAAGAATCAGAGACTGGTAAATGTAACCTTTATTCTCCTGAAGTAATTTTCATCTCTGAGGCATACTGCCTCTATCTGATAACCTAAGTCTAGTCCTTGAGACTTCTAGCCTCCATACAATCTTATCCAGACAGAATGTTTCAACCTCTGAGACTTACTGCTGAATTAGCTCAGCCTTCCTAGCTCTTTCTGATCTCTGGCTGATTCAACTCCGCTTTTCAGCTCAAACTCCTCTGAGCTGAATCAATCTTGCTGACTGTCTCAATCTGGCTTCTCTCAGTTTTTCCTAAATTGTTCTGTTTGAACTCAAACTAATTCTAGCAATTTGTCCTAATCTTCTGGCTCTTTCTCATTCTCTGGATAGCTTCATCTTTGCCTGAGTCTATCTTGCTCTCTTTTCAACCTGTCTCTGTAAGACTGTCCTGGGAAAACTGCCTTCTCCTCTCTGCTCTGTCCCTCAAATAGTTTCCCTTTCCTCTCTATTCTCTAGAGGGTTGGACATTATCATATTCTGTTTCTGATTTGTCACTTGGTCTGTCACTCAGTTAGAGATCACTTTTAAATATGGATGCTTCCTTCTACAAGCTAACTTTGCTTTCATTGTTTGGGATTAAAGGCATATGCTAAGTTTTGAACCACACAACAATTAGAAGTACCTGTTTCTTTCTGGTTTGTTTTTTGTTGTTGTTGTTGTTGTTATTGTTGTTGTTCACACATTAAGGGATTCTATAATAATCCTAAACTTAAAACTATGATACCTATGCAGAAGACATGATTCAGATCTATGTGGACTCTGCTTTCTGATACAGTCTTTGAGAATTATCACATAGTGTATAGTTAAGAATTATGCTGGCTTAAAAAAGTAGAAGTGGAAAGTCCCCTTCTAAGATCTATAGATCCACAAGTCCTGGAAATAAGAGTAAATTAGTAGTTTGAAGCATGTATTTTTCTCCTGTTGAGTGGGTGTTAAGTCCAACTAGACAGGTGTTGGTTTCCACCAAGATATGAATGCCACTATTGAAATTTAGCAATATTTTGACATGCTGGTCAATATTGTGGATCATAAATATCACAGTTGGGTAGGACTACTGGTGGCATCCCTCCATTGGAAGCTTGCATAGTGTCTTTCAGATCTATGAAAGCCATTTGATGCTTCCTAGTCAGGTCCATCTCTATCCTTTGAGTTCTCTATGATGTGCAAGATTCCATGAGAAACAGGAACTTACCTTAACGATGTGAGAAGCAACTAAGAACATTATCTACCTTCTATATGTTTTGGGAATCTTTTAGACTGTTTAATAAGTTGTGAATATATGCAGGTTTTGTTGAAGTGGTCCATTTTTATTGGTGAGACATATGTAAGTAAATCAAGAATAAATAGAATATATTTTCTTTGTATTAAGAAACTCCATAGAAGTGTATGTATCTATTTAATGTTTGCCAGGAAATTCTTTACATTTGCCTTTGGTATTATTACTCTGGATAAAATTAACTTGTGATGTATTTAAAGAGTTATCAATATAAATAAATTTAGCCTGTTTAATAGTTTAATTATATCACAGCAATTCTAATGTAAATATTTCATTCTTTTCATTGTAAAATTCTGACACCATTGAAAAAGGCTAATTTACATTTTTATTTTTAGTTTATTTTTTGGTTTTGCTTTTTTTGTTTGTTTTCTCCTATGTAATTTCTCCTGTTTTTAAGACTGGCCAGACACTACCTATGTAGCTGAAGCAGCCACTATCTTTCAAGGACTAGAATTATAGGTACATATAGAAGGCTCCTGGTTTTATTCTCAATTACATGTAAAAGAGGTGCAAGGGAAAGTTTCAACTTTTATATTTAGTATATATTTATATATTTAGTATATATATATATGTGTGTGTGTGTGTGTGTGTGTGTGTGTTTTGCTTTTTTATTGTTCCAACTTTTTCTCTCCTGGATTCTTTGGAGGTGTCTCATTTTACTATCAAACATGCAAGCAAACACCCTCTTTTGTCCAAATTAAAATTATATTGGCAGTCTATCTTCTCTTTACTCAAGTAATTCTTGATCTTTTCTGGAGAGAAGAAACACCAGTTTCTGAATATTATTTGTGCAGAGCCACAGTTTTATATCCCAGAGCTTTATAATAATTTTGATTGTCATCACATAGCTGGATTCTAATGACTAAATTAATAGAGCAAATTAACCAACCAGTAAATTAATATCTGTAGCCTGGACTCTACTCCGGAACAAAGATTTATATACTGTGAAACTCAGTGTTTCTACTGTTATTTCCAAAAGAACCCTACAATCCAGTATACATTCAGATTCTCTCTGTCTCTCTCTGACTCTCTCTGTCTCTCTCTGTCACTGTCTCTGTCTCTCTCTCTCTCCCTCTTTCTACAAGCTGATTTAATCATCAACCATTTCCATTTCAGTCATTTAAAAATACAAAGCCTTTCTAAGTATCAGTATTTCTTGAAGGAATACTTAAACAAAAATGATTATGTTATTAAATATACAAAGGATAACAAAAATACTTAACATTAATCTAATGTTTTCACAAATCTGTTAAGGTACAATGTGAAAGCATACAAAAATTAGAGGTTCCTATTCATGTGAAAATATGAAAGGGAGTGATGGTTGTCAGGATCATAACATAATTTATAATTACATCATTTTTATATTTTGTACCCTTATAATATCTTTGAATGCTACCATAGTATAATTATTATAAAGGTATATTAAAGGGAAAACAGGTTAATGCATAGGATCATCTGAATCATTTTAATAAGATGTTTCTTGAAAAATACATTGATGACAATGCTCCAGATAGTTTTAATATTATATAGAACTCATGAAAGAAATTTACTGTCAACTGAATTGAAATTGTGTAAGCTTATGAACTTCATAACATTTTACTCTTTATTAGTCTGTACTATTATTTATTATTTCTGATTAATATATTATATAGCTTCAACTTTCTGTAATAATATACAATGACTGAAGATCATTTAAACATGATAAAGGGTGCTTTGTTTTGTTTTGTTTTGTTTTGTTTTATTTTTAGCTTATATTTACTGATGGACTTGAGTCCATCATAGTAAAGGAGGAAAGCAGTATGCATGCCAGTCAAAGGAAAAAGGTGAGAAATCACACGCTTTTTAATTTAAAAAAATGTATTTTGTTACCATTTATTAATTATACAAAACAATGAGTTTTGTTATGGTTTATAAATGTATATAATGTAATTCAATCATATTGAAAGCCTATATAGCCTTTTTGTCCCCTGGTCCTCTGAGCTTCTTCCTTTTTCCAAATAGTTTCCCTTCAGCCTTCATGTCCTTCCCTACAGAAAACAACAATTCAAAAATATGGAATGCATTATAAATTCGAGTATAAGCCTTGCTCAGGAGCATGATCATCTTGTCTGTTTCATCCCCACACAAGAACAAGAGATCACATCTTTAATCATAAGCATGAAATAAAAATATCAAAATGGAAGTAGGGTGAGGCTATGAAATGTTAATGCCCACCTACATTGATGCACTTCTTACACAAAGGCATCACATCATAAAAATTTTTGTATATATATTTTTTATTCGATATATTTTTTATTTACATTTCAAATGATTTCCCCTTTTCTAGCCCCCCACTCCCCGAAAGTCCCATAAGCCCTCTTCTCTCCCACTGTCCTCCCACCCACCCCTTCCCACTTTCCTGTTCTGGTCTTGCCGAATACTGCTTCACTGAGTCTTTCCAGAACAAGGGGCCACTCCTCCTTTCTTCTTGTACCTCATTTGATGTGTGGATTATGTTTTGGGTATTCCAGTTTTCTAGGTTAATATCCACTTATTAGTGAGTGCATACCATGATTCACCTTTTGAGTCTGGGTTACCTCACTTAGTATGATGTTCTCTAGCTCCATCCATTTGCCTAAGAATTTCATGAATTCATTGTTTCTAATGGCTGAATAGTACTCCATTGTGTAGATATACCACATTTTTTGCATCCACTCTTCTGTTGAGGGATACCTGGGTTCTTTCCAGCATCTGGCAATTATAAATAGGGCTGCTATGAACATAGTAGAGCATGTATCCTTATTACATGGTGGGGAATCCTCTGGGTATATGCCCAGGAGTGGTATAGCAGGATCTTCTGGAAGTGACGTGCCCAGTTTTCAGAGGAACTGCCAGACTGATTTCCAGAGTGGTTTTACCAATTTGCAACCCCACCAGCAGTAGAGGAGTGTTCCTCTTTCTCCACATCCTCTCCAACACCTGCTGTCTCTTTATAAATAGCATCATCACCTAGAGACCAAGAGTGAAAACCCTGAGTCTTTGGGGAACAATTTTTATTAAACCACAACAATTATAAAACATAATACCTTTATTCTTTGTTTGAATGAAATTTTACAAGTTTTGTTTTTTTAATTAGATATTTTCTTTATGTACATTTCACATATTATCTTCTTTCCCGGTTTGCTCTATGAAAATCCCCTATCCCATACTCCCTCCCTCTGCTCACCAACACACCCACTCCTGCTTCCCTGTCCTGGAATTCCCCTATACTGGGACATTGAGCTTTCTCAGGATCAAAGGTCTCTCCTGCATTTGATGTCCAACAAGGCCATCCTCTGCTACATATGCAGCTGGAGCCATGGGTCCCTCCATGTGTACTCTTTGGTTGGTACTTTAGTGTCTAGAAACTACAAAGGAGCATGCATCCCTGTACAGAGCCATATTGGGGCAGTCATGCACTTGGTCAGAGTTTGACTTTGGTCAAGGTTAACTTCTCCCAGATAGCCAGGATCCTGCTCCACCTAGGGCTGAGTGCTCAAAGTAAAGGTTAAGTTCATTGTTCCTCCAGGTCTAGGAATTCCTGAATTAAGCAGGTGACCCACCCAGCTGCCGGAGCAGTCAAGACGAGGACCTCCAAGAGAAGCTAGACAACTTCCACCGGAACTCAGCCTGGAGTCTGGGGGGAAGGGTTTGCCCAAACTGTTAAAAGGTCTGGCGCCATTAAAGTTTCCGGCTTTGATCAGTGAATATTGTCTTAGCCGTACTTCTTTTCGCCCCTCTTCCCTATTTATTCCTCAGCTTCTGTTCCAGAAACCCACTTCGTAATAGCTGCAGGCAGCTATGGAACCCTACACATCCCTATAGAAGGAACAACACCTTTATTCCTAATGAAGAAGTCCACATTATTCATTCATAGACAGTTCTTATTTGCTATCCTGTCTCACTTTCCAAGGATTTTATAGTTATGGGACAGTAAGTATGTTTGGGTGTGTTAAACACCTTTTGTCTTTAGAATATAGAGACATGATTCAGAAATCATTCCTTTTCATTTCAGCATTCAATTAGAAGATGCAAGCTCTTTCTGTGAATAAAAGGCATGGAGAAAATCTAATGTAGTTAATCTACCTTACAAAAGAAAATAAGCATTGGTACCTATATACATTTTCAGACTGTTTACACTTTTATTGTGTTCCAGTTTTCTAAACTTTGTGCCTTTCTTCGTGCCACATGCATCCCTTGGACATTTTTCACATTTATATAGAATTTATTTTATAGAAAATAGGGTACTTATGTTTTCCTTTGTTCCTATTATCTCTTATTTATAGCTTTACTCACTAGTAAATTTAGCAATATCTTCATGTAGATGAATGTTCACACTTTTCTAAGTTTCATGAAGACATAACATGACCCATAACTTCATCTTAATAGAATGGTGGAATATGTTTGTCAAAATCTACTTGTAATGTGTGATTAAATTTAGAATGTTTGGAAAGAAATATCTGAAAGGTCTTGATTAAAATATGAGCCTTATAAGTAAAAAAATAAAGAAATAATGATTTAAATAAGATAAGTCTTATTTTAACAAAAGATTTCATACTGAAAAGGTTGATTTTAGTTGGAAGGAAATAAGAATAATAGGGTAAAAGTGGTAAAAATGCATTTTATGTATATACGTATATGTATATGTATTATCATCTATATCATTATATCTATATATCATCTATCTATATATATCATATATATCTATATCTATACCTATATCTATATCTATATCATCTACCTCTATACATATTCGCATATGCAATATCTATTGAATAAATGTTCATTAAAGTATCCAATATCACAATGAAGAAAATACTTTCATCTACGTTTTCTCACAAAGTAAATCATACAAGCTAGTAGACAACGTGTTTTTTATTTCTGTTTTATAATACTTAATTACAGGTTTCCTTTCTACTGCCATGATAATGATCACAACCTAAAGCAAGTTAGGGAGGAAAGAATTTCTTTCCTTACACAGCTTGTAATCCATCAAGAATGGAAATGAAGGTAGGAATTCAAGGCAGGAGCTTGGAGGCAGGAGCTTGGAGGCAGGAATTAATGCAGAGACCATAGAATAATCTCAGTATTTGGATTTCAACTCATGCTATGACTTGCTCAGTCTGCTTCATATACAATCTAGGACAATATTCCCAGAGGCAGTACTGACCACAGTAGTATATGCCCTCTTCTATCAATAATCAAGAAAATGTCTCAAATAGAAATTTTTATAGACATGTTTTCTCAATTGACGTTTCTCTTTTCATTTGTTTCTAGCTGTGTCAAGTTGATAAAAATCTAGCTGAAGCAATTTTTTTTATTTTTGTTTTGTTTTAATATGATTTAAACTAGAAGTCATCCAAAGCATTTCTGGTTAATTAGTTTTTTATTCTAATAAAAAACTAAGGAGTTACTTTTAAAACCTACACAGACCTCCATGGAGAGAAGGTTTACTGGCTAATTCATCAAAGTTGAGATCACTGTGATCTCAAGGAATTCAGGTGCATATTCACAGAAGTAAGTACCAAGAACATGGCTGGAATCTATTTTCATCAATTTCCAACTCATAATCCTCACCAGAATATTCCTGAGGACAGACACAGAAGCATCTTCTTACCACATTGAGACACACAACCTCATTCATGCAGGGATTAGGAATAAACTCATCTACTTTTTAAGTCACAGTGGCTGCCTTGGTATTCAGGAACACAGAAGCAAGAGTTACCATTGATTTTATCCTGGCACATAGACCCATTGTGGCAAGGGCTGGAAGCACTCTCATTATCATCTGTCTCACAGATACGTCCAGCATCACCAGCAGGGCAGATACAGACATGGTGCTCAGGTCCTTTATGACAGGTGACTCCATGTTTGCAAGCATTCCCTCCATAGAAATCTGAGGCTGTTTCACAGGTCATCCCTCGTATACCCAGGATGACAAAAGCAGAGGAAGCCCCTTTCTCCTGGGATAGTCACACAAGTGGCAGTTACTTGAAAGGGACTGGAGAAACAAGAGTCCTTTATATTTTCACAATTTTTGTCCAAATTTGCTGTAAACAACTGCTACTGTGATTGTACAGGTAGTGGATTCACAGGGAGATACTGTGAGACTTTGATGCCTCATTGAGATCAAAGCCTTGTAACACTAATAGAACATGTAAAGTCACTATTCACAGTTATATTTGTCATTGCTGACCTGGATAGACAAGTGCCCTATGTCAGATGGACATAAATGGATGCATAGCAACCCCTGCCAGTTTGGGGAGAACAGGCAGATCTGTCCTCAGAAGATCTACATGGACATGCTGCAAGTCTGCCTTTTTCCTTCAACTATCATGGAGCTTTAGGTGTCTCCTTCACAGAGATGAAGGGAGGTATGGTGGGAGGGCCTGCGAGTGGGTGGAACTGGGAAGAGCAGGTGGCTGCAAACTGGATGTAACATGAATAAGTAAATAAATAAATGAAAAAATAAGACCACATAGCCTGGCTAAATCCTAGAATACTTTCAAATGTTGAAGAAGAAGTAGCATTTAAAATCTCTCCTCTCTGTCTCTGTCTTTCTCTCTCTCTCTCTCTCTCTCTCTCTCTCTCTCTCTCTCTCTCTCTCCATCTCTGAGTATTTGCTGAGAAAGAGAGGTAGCCAGAAGAAAGGCTTTGTTCCCTTGATCTGGAGTTAGAAAGGTGGTTTTGAACCAACCATGTGGGCTTTTAGAAAAGAACTTGAGTCTTCTGTATGACCAACAAACAATCATAACCATGAAACCATCAGACTAGCCACTACCACTAAATTTTAAGTGTTTATTTTCTTCTTATTTTATGACATAAAAAGAAGATAGGTCACAATTTTTTGCAATGCTATAAAATGTGAATTAGACCTAGAGTTGGCCATTTGAGAGTTCTGAGATACCTTATATTTTACCTCATTAGGAATCATGGGGGAAAATAAGTTACTTTATTATTTGTCTATTTGTGAATTTTAATTCATTTTTATTATTTACATAAAGAAAAATAACCACTATACCACTATAGTCACTCATTCTCCAAAAATCATGCTTGGCTCTAGGGTTAAAAGAATCATATTACCGGCTCTACCTTATCAACAGCTCAAAGCATATGTCTCTAACCTTTTACTCACATTGATGTACTTTCAAAATTTCATCAGCTGTTCATACATGCTAGAATTTAGTAAAAATATAACAATTTAAGTATTACATTCTACTTTACTGAAATAAACATAGCATTCTAATGGTATAGGATTTGCTACAATGTAGAATTGAAGTGATACAGCCTCTAATGCATTTACATCTATCATTGATTAGTTCATACCTGTATTTCATCAAGTTTTGTGAGTGTATAGGTATATTGAAAGGCCTGTGACATCATTATTTGCTATCTTAGGGTTTCTTTCACTGTAATGAAACACTATGATCAAAAGCAAGCTAAGTTGGAATGGGCTTATTTGGTTTACACTTCCATACAGTAGTCCATAATCCAAGGAATCCAAATAGGGATAGAATGTGGAGCCAGGAGCCAATACAGAGACCACAGAGGGTAGTGTTACTTGTCTAGCTCTCATGGATTGTTCAGCCTCCTTATAGTGCTCAGGACCAGCAGTCCAGTGGTTGTCCCACACGCAGTGGGATGGGCCCTCTCCCATTGATCACTAATTGAAAAAATGCCTTACAGACTGATGTTATGGATTTATTTTCTCAATAGATGCTTCTTCCTCTATATGATTTTAGCTTGTTGTTAGGTTGACAGAAAACTAGGCAGTACAGTTGATATATTTATAAGTCCACCCACAGAGTATCTGCTTCTCTGCAGTTTCATTTTTCTTGGTTTCATGTATTACAATTAACAATGGTATAAACTGTTAAATTTAAAGTTGCAGAAATAAACAGTCCATAACTATCAAATAATAGGTTACCTGGGGATAACATGGTGAATTCTTGCTATATCCATCTTTAACGTGAAACATCTATTTACCCAGTAAAACTTACACTCTGTACATTAGTTCCCAGTTAGTAATTTAGTACTTATTTTGGGTATTACCTAATCTCTCACAGTAACACAATACTAGTATTGTATTAGATTACCCTTATTTTAGGTAACACTGACACTAAAGAATTAAAGTAGTGGTGTTGTCAACTCAGATCTAAAACACAATTACTAGAGCATATCATACATGTGAAATGAATGAAAGTTTACCATATGTATGCATTTATAAAATGGGAAAAGCTCATATAGTCTATATATGCATGTACACATAAATGATACAAGCACTACCTAGAGCTTGTGAAAGACCCCAGATGGTTGAAAATATACCCTTCATAGGTGAAGGAAAAGCTGATGTTAATAGTCACACACTTGACAACTTGTTTATGACACATAGGGAGATAATATATTGCTGACCTTTCATTTGCCTCACACTTTACACATTAAATATTTTAAAGGAATACTACTATTCATGAAAATCCATTCAATTCGCAGGTAACTGCAATGACAATTTCAGAGACATTCAAAGGACAGGTATCTTAAAAATTATAAAAAGTTACAAATAGTTCAAAACAGAAATCAATGTTCATGCCTTTGTCAATTAAAAACATAGAGAAAAATACCAAAAAAGAAGCAAAATGCAGACTTATTTATAATTTCAATAATTATGATAAAAAATGCTTAGCTATTAAAAGAGTAAACTCCAAATTTGCATGTAAACATTAAGTAAAACCAAATAATAGAAGATAAACTTAACAAATGAAGAGATAATTTACAAAAATAATAACAAATAAAGAAATCTGCTGCTGGGCAGTGGTGGCACATGACTTTAATCCCAGCACTTGGGAGGCAGAGGCAGGCAGATTTCTGAGTTTGAGGCCAGCCTGGTCTACAGAGTAAGTTCTAGAACAGCCAAGGCTACACAGAGAAACCCTGTCTCGAAAAAAAAATACAAAACAAAAAACAAAAAACAAAAAAGAAAGAAAGAAAGAAAGAAAGAAAGAAAGAAAGAAAGAAAGAAAGAAAGAAAGAAAGAAAGAAAGAAAGAAGAGAACTAAAGGAAGAAATCTGCTGTCCATATCCTACTGTTAAATGGCTGAAGTTGAGTTCAAGTGGGAAAGAGTTGAGATACAACTGTTGATATAACACCAACTAAGTAAGTATAATTAGAAATTTATTAAATCTTTATACAAATTCATAAGATACTTGTAACAGACTTAATGGAAAGAAATTTGGATAGGAAAGAACTAAGAAATTGTTCTAAATTTTGTTGATATTAAAAAGTCAGGAATTTGGCCAAAGTGAGGCTACAAAGTTAAAATGGTATAGAATCAGGCTCTGGGATAAAAGGCAATCACAAAGGTATCCCATAGTGAAGTTTGCTGCATATTTCTTGTGATAGTTAAGAAAAGAATGGCTCATCTGAAAACACAGCTCTAATATAAGTTGCTTTGATAAGCAAAGACACTCTATTCTTAGCAATTATTTTTATTTATATGTGTCTCAATGTATGGCCCATGATTTTATACTTTAAAGTTGTAAAGGCAATTTGTTGTGCCACTCAAAGCAAAGGTAATTTCAGAGAGCTTTTTATCTGAATTTTAGATATGCCAACATACGATTTCATAAAACTAAAGAGAAAACTTATGAGTGTGTTTTTACATGCTCTTGCCAGTTAGCAATATGTAGCTCAAATGACAAACTTCTTTTACTTTTAAGATTTCTAAGATTGCCTCTTCCCCTGTCTCCATCCCTTTCCATTGGATGTGGTAGACTTGCACCACATCTGGCACTAGAGAACCAACAGGAGCAGGGTATTCGATAAGAATCTCTGCCCACCCCGTAGAGGCCCAGAGCCTCTCTGATCTGGGACTCACTACCCAGCATCCTCCAGATCACCACTCCCCTTGCACCCCTCCTAACCCTCCCTCCTCCCCCATCACTTCCCGTTTCCAAAGGATGTGGTAGACCTGCACCATATCTGACACTGAGTGGACCTTACTTCCTGATACTCTCTAGAGAATTGGCAGAAGCAAGGCATTCAAGAATTGGTAGGAGCAGGTCACTTGAGAACTGGCAGCAGCAGGGCATTCGAACAGGCAGAAGCAGGGCATTTGAGAACCAGTATCAACAGGGCACCCGAGATCCATTAGCAGCAGATCATTTGAGAACTAGCACCCTACAGGGCATTCAACTCTGGACAAGTCTGCAAGAGGGGACACCCCATCACCTGATACTTCCAAGAGAATCAGCTGTTTGCAGGGCATTGGACAGAAAGAGAATCCCAGGAGCACAGAAACATAGGCCTTCAGGTCAGAGACGATAGAGACAGCAAGACCATCTAACACCAGAGATATCTAGATGGCCAAAGGCAAATGCAAGATCATTACCAACAAAAACCAAGGCAACATGGCACCATCATAACCCATTTCTCCCACAACATCAAATCCTGCATACTCTATCACATCAGAAAAGCAAGAACTAGATTTAAAAATCACATCTCATATCATTGATGAGGAATTCAAAAAGACATAAATAACTCCCTTAAAGAAATACAGGAGAACATGGGTCAACAGGTAGAAGCAAAAAAATCCCTTAATGAAATACAAGAGAATATGGATCAAAAGGACAAAGCCCTTAAAGAGGAAACACAAAACATTCTCTTAAAGAAAAATGGGAGAACATGGGTTAACAGGTAGAAACACTTAAAGAGGCAATCAAAACTTCCATAGGAATTTATGAGAGAACATGGGTCAACATGCAAAAGCCCTTAAAGAGGAATCACAAAAATCCCTAAAAGAAACACAGGAGAACATGAGTCAACAGGTAGAAGCACTTAAAGAGGAAACAGAAAAATTCCTTAAAGAATTTCAGGAAAAACAAAACAAAACAAAGCAAAAAAAGTGAAGGAACTGAACAAAACTATCCAGGATCTAAAACTGGAAATAGAATCAATAGAGAAATCACAAAGTGAGACATCTCTGAAGGTAGAAAACTTTGGAAATAATTCAGGAGTCATAGATGCAGGCATAAACAAGAGAGTATAAGAGATAGAAGAAAGAATCTTGGATGCTGAGCATTCCATAGGAAACATTGATTCAACAGTCAAAGAAAATGCAAAATGCAAAAAGCTTGTAACCCAAAACATCCAGGTAATCTAGGACACAATAAGAAAACCAAACCCAAGTATTATAGGTATAGAAGAAGGATTTACATCTTAAAGGACCAGTAAATATCTTCAACAAAATTATAGAATAAAAGTTCCCAAACCCAAGAGATGCCCATGAACATACAGGAAGCCTACAGAATTCCAAACAGATTGGCCCAGAGCAGAAATTCCTCCCGTCACACAATAATCAAAACACCAAATGTACTAAACAAAGAAAGAACATTAAAAGCAGTGAGAGAAAAATGTCAAATAACATATAAAGGCAGACCTATCAGAATTACACCAGACTTCTCACCGGAGACTATGAAAGCCAGAAGAGCCTGGGCAGATGTCATACAGACCCTAAGAGTACATAAATGTCAACCCAGACTACTATACCCAGCAAAATTTTCAATGACCATAGATGGAGAAAAGAAGACATTCCATGACAAAAGCAAATTTACACAGTATCTTTCCGCAAATCCAGTTTTGCAAAGGATACTAGGTAGGGCATACCAACATAAGGCAGCAAACCACACTATGGGAAAATCAACAAGATAATCTTTCAACAAACCCAATAGAAGAAAGCTACACAACCAGAATTTCACCTTTAACTAAGAATATAACAGTAAAAAACAATCACTTTTCCTTAATATCTTAATATCAATGGTCTCAATTCCCCTATAAAAAGAAAAAGACTAACAGACTGGATATGTAAACAGGACCCAAAGCTTTCCTGCATAAAAGAAACACACCTCAGTGACAAAGACTGTCATTATTTAAGAGTCAAAGGTTGGAAAACAATTTTCCAAGCAAATGGTCCCAAGAAACAAGCTGGAGTGGCCATTCTCATATCAGATAAAATTGACTTTCAATCAAATGTTGTCAAAAAAGTTGAGGGGCACTTCATACTAGTCAAAGAAAAAGTCTACCAAGATGAACTCTCAACATTCTGAACATTTATGCTCTGAATGCAAGGGCACCCACATTCATAAAAGAAACTTTAATAAAGCTCAAAGGACACATTGCACCCCACACAATCATAGTGAGAGACTTCAAAACCCTACTTTAAAAATGGACAAATCATGAAATCAGAAACTAAACAAAGATACAGTGAAACTAACTGAAGTTATGGACCAACTGGATCTAACATATTTATAGAACAGTCCACTCTAAAGCAAAAGAATATATCTTCTTCTCAGCACACCAAGGTGCCTTCTCCAAAATTAACCACATAATTGGTCACAAAACAGGGCCCAACAGCTGCAGAAATATTGAAATTGTTCCATGTAACTTATCAGATCACCACTGTCTAAGGCTGCTCTTAAGCTCAAACAAAAGCAATGGAAAACACACATACACGTGGACTTTGAACAATGCTCTTCTCAACGATAGCTTTGTCAAGGAAGAAACAAAGAAACAAATTAAAGACTTTTTAGAATTTAATGAAAATAAAGACACATCATACCAAGATTTATGGGACACAATGAAATCAGTGCTAAGAGGAAAATTCATAGCTCTGAGTGCCTCCAAAAAGAGAATGGAGAGATCATACACTAATAGCTTGACAGTGCACTTGAAAGCTCTAGAACAAAAGGAAGCAAATAACTCCCAAGTGGAGTAGATGGCTTGAAATAATCAAACTTTGGGCCAAAATCAACCAAACAGAAACAAAAAGAACTATGCAAAGAATCCACAAAACAAGGAGCTGGATCTTTGAAAAAATAACAAGATAGACAAACCCTTAGCCAGACTAACCAGAGGGCACAGAGAGAGCATCCAAATTAATAAAATCAGAAATAGGAGACATAAATACAGAAACTGTGGAAATTAAAAAAATCATCAGATTCTACAAGAGTTTATATTCATCAAAGTCTGAAAACCTGGATGAAATGGACAACTTTCTAGATAAATACTAGGTGCCAACATTAAAACAGGATCAAATAAACCATCTAAGTAGACCAATTTAGGACTGAGGAATTAGAAGCAGTCATTAATAGTTTCCCACCAAGAAAAAAAAAAAAAAGACCAGATGTGTTTATCAGGGAATTCTATCAGATCTTCAAAGAAGAGTTAGTACCAATACTCTTCAAACTTTCCACAAAATAGAAACTCAAGGAACACTACCCACTTATTCTATGAAGCCACAATAATGCTTACACCTAAATCTAACAAAGACCAAACTAGGAAGGAGAACTTCAGACCAGTCTTCCTCATGAATATTGATGCAAAGGTAAGGAACAAAATCCTGGCCAACTGAATCCAAGAATGCATCAAAACTTCAAATCACCACAATCATGTAAGCTTTCATCCCAGAGATGCAGGGATCATTCAATATATGGAAATCAATCAATGTAATCCACTACATAAACAAACTAAAGGAAAAAACCTGAATGGTCATTTCATTAGATGCTGAAAAGGCTTTTGACGAAGTCCAGCATCCCTTTGTGATAAAAAGTATTGGAAAGATCTGGAATTCAAGGCCCATACCTAAACATAGTTAAAGTAATATACTGCAACTGCTAGCCATCATCAAAATAAATGGAAAGAAATTTGAATCCTACTAAATAAAGGATTAAATCCTACTAAAATAGAGGCCCAGACAAGGCTGCCCACTCTCTCATTATCTATTCCATATAGTACTTGAAGTCCTAGCCAGTGCAGCCAAGCAGCAAAAGGAGGTCAAAGATATACAAATTGGAATGGAAGAAGTCAAAATATCACTATTGCAGATGATATGATAGTATACTTATACGACCCCCAGACCAAGACCAGAGGACTCCTAAAGCTGATAACTTCAGCAAAGTGGCTGGATATAAAATTAACTCAAGCCATTCAGTAGCCTTCCTCTACTCAAAGGATAAACATGAGAAAGAAATTAGGGAAATGACACCCTTCACAATAGTCCATTCATACCTAGGTGTGACTCTAATGAAGCAAGTGAAAGTTCTATATGACAAGAACTTCAAGCCTCTGAAAATAGAAACTGAAAAAGGTCTCAGCATATGGAACGATATCCCATGTTCATGGATTGGCAGAATTAATATTGTAAAAATGGCCATCTTGCCAAAAGCAATCTACAGATTCAATGCAATCCCCTATCAAAATCCCAAATCAATTCTACATAGATCTAGAAAGAACAATCTTCAAATTCATCTGGAATAACAAAAAATCCAGGATAGCAAAAACTATTCTCCACAACAAAGGATCTTCTGGGGAATAACCATTTCTGACCTCAAGTTCTACCACAGAGTAATAGTGATAAAAAACTGTTTGGTATTGGTATACAGAATGGAAGGAAGATCAATGGAATAGAATTGAAGACACAGAAATGAATCCACCCACATAAGGTCATTTGATATTTGACAAAGGAGCTGAAATATCCATTGGAAAAAAAGACAGCATTTTGAACAAATGGTGCTGCATCAACTGGAGGTCAGCATGCAGAAAAATGCAAATTGACCCATTCTTATTTCCTTGTACAAACCTCAAGTACAAGTGGAGTAAGGACCTACACATAAAACCAGACACATTGAAGCTTGGGAAGAACCTTGAACACATGGGCACAGGGGGAATGTTCCTGAACAGAATACCAACGGCTTATGCTCTAAGAACAAGAATCAACAAATGGGACCTCATAAAACTGCAAAGCTTCTGTAAGGCAAAGGACACAGTCAATAAGACAAAATGGCAACCAACAAATTGGGAAAAGATCTTTACCAATCCTACATCTGAATAGAGGGCTAATATTCAAATTATACAAATAATTCCAGAAGTTAGTCTCCAGAGAATCAAATAACTCTATTAAAAATGGGGTACAGATCTAACAGGGAATTCTCAACTGAGGAAACTAGAATGGCTCTAAAGCACTTAAAAAAACGTTCCCTTAGTTATCAGGGAAATGCAAATCAAAACAACTCTGAGATTCCACCTCACACTGGTCAGAATGGCTAAGATGAAAAACTCAGGGAACAGCAGATGCTGGAAAGGATGTGGGGGAAAAGTAACACTTCTCCATTGTTGGTGGGGTTGCAAGCTGGTAAACCCACTCTGGAAATCAGTTTGGCAATTTCTCAGAAAATTAAACATAATACTACCTGTGGATCCCGCTATACCATTCCTGGGCATATACCCAGAAGCTGCTCCTACATGTAATAAGGACACATATACTCCACTATGTTTATAGCTGCCTTATTTATAATAGCCAGAAGCTGGAAAGAACCCAGATGTTCCTCAGCAGAGGAATAGATACAGAAACTATGGTATTTATACACAATGGAGTACTTACTATTCAGCCATTAAAAACAATGACTTCATGAAATTCTTAGGCAAATGAATGGAACTAGAAAGCATCATCCTGAGTGAGGTATCCCAGTCACAAAAGAACACACATGGTATGCACTCACTAATAAGTGGATCTTAGCCCAAAAGCTCAAAATAAACAAGTTACAATTCACCCAGCACAGGAAGCTCAAGAAGGAGGACTTAAGTAAGGGTACTTTGGTTCTGCTGAGAAAGGGAACAAATTACTCACAGGAGCAATAAGGGAGACAATGGGTGGAGCAGAGAGTGAAGTAAAGGCCACCCAGAGACTGCCCTACCTGGGGATTCATTCTATAAACAGTCTCCAAACCCCAACACTAGTACAAGAGGCATATACCGAAAGGAGCATGCCATGGTTGTCTCCGGAGGGGCCCTACCAGAGCCTTACAAATACATAGGCAGAAGCTAGCAACCAGCTGTTGGACTGGGCGTGGGGTCCCCAATGGAGGATCTGGAGGGTGGGCCGGTGGAGCTGAAGGGGTTTACAGCCCCATGAGAAGAACAATGATTTCGGCCACCCACAGACGCCACAATACTCCCAGGGACTGAGCCATCAACCAAGTGGTACGCATGGTTCCAGCCAATGATGTGGCAGAGGAAGGCCTTGGTGGGCATCAATGGGAGGAGTGGTCCTTGGTCAGGTAAAGGCTCAATAGAGACTCCAAAAATGGGGGGAAGTGGTAGTGTGTCGGGTGGAGGGCCATATACTTAGAGGCAGGGGGTTGGAGGAGGGGTTGGAGGTCTTTGGTGAGGGGGAAATCGGTAAAGATTTTACTATTGGCAACGTAAATGAAGACAATATTCAATAAATTAAAAAAAAAAAGATTTCTAAGATCCCTGGCTCTGTACTTCAAGGTGAAACTACATAATGGTATATAAGTAAATGTGTGCCTAAATACATAGAAGACATGTTTGGATTCCAGGAAAATAGAATACAAAGAGCAGCAAATGCAGCAAGCTGCAGACACATGCCAACTCCTTAACTGTTCCTTCCTTTCTATCTGCCTTCCTGCCACTTCACCATTCTCTGCCGCTACCTTCTCCTTCACCCATTTCCCCTAATCTCATGATTTCGTTCTTGCCAGGCATGAATTATTGATACAGGAAAGTTTTTCACATTCTATTTTGCAGTTAGAGATTAAAAAGCTTTCAAGTTCTTGCGAAGGTAATGAAGAGTAATTTTGTGAGACAGAATGTTTTTCCTTGCTGATTAAAATGTAAAAAGTATAAGGGCAGGCTCTGTGAAGTGAGTCTTACCTGAGTGTGACGAGCAAAGTGTGAAACCAGATGTCCAAGTAAAATGCAGGGTTTGCCAGTGAGTCACACAGTATTGCAAAGGTTGAAACAGTAAGATGCTTAGAGCTGGCGTTCAGCTACCCTCTCATGATTAGATAGGTTCCCAGTGCCTCCTTAGATTATGTCATTTTATGTATGTATGAGCAGGACTAATCAGACTTCATGGTGTCATTTACAATCTCTCCTCCTACATTAGCAACTTACCAGTGGCTATACAACAACAGAAAAGTGACTTTTCTCTCAGCAGTCATCAGCTCTCAATAGTTTTTCTTAGCTTAGTTTGGGGCATCAGGAGCTGCCAACTCGATGCCAGATTTTTTTTAAATTGGCTAAGTGTTGTGCAGTTCTTGTGTATGTAACTGGAGTACCTGTCTATGATATGAATAATAGCTATTTAGTGTCCAGAGCATTTCATAGCTCTTCTTACTATCCTTCAGTTCGTATATACTCTTTGCCCTCATCCCATTATATTTCCTGAGGCTTGTTGGGAATAGGTAATGGTATAGATATTCTGTATACAGCTGAGCCCCCACAGTTGTTTATCTATAATGCTTTTAATGATAATGATATTGCATTGACCACTACATATTGCAATAAGTATTCTACCTCCCACTGACCAATGGCCTTAAATACTCCAGTTGAATTGCACAAATGATTTGAGACAAAGACACATATAAAAGAGAATGTATGAGGTATTTCTCCTTTTCAAACCTCCATCTGTGTCAGTCCTTTATTTAAATCTCTCTAATGAATTCTAGTTGCTCTTGTGACAACGTTTTAGCAGAATTTCTAAATATACGCTGACTTGTGTTTCCTTTTCTGCTATAATTTTTGTCATTTCCTAACTCCTTCTTCTAAAGCCATTTTAATTTCTTTTCAATCTCTCACCTACTCAGTATTATCTTCCATTCTTATACTCCCTAGTCATAGATTGGGCACATTTGAAAAAACCTAGAAATATTATTTTTGATGAGTAATTAGGGGTATTTTATCTGACCACAAATGTAAGAGTTTAAGGCATATATATACAGTTTAAGATGCAAGAGAAGCAATAGAGAAACCATATTAAATCAATTACTTCTCAAGTATCTTCCAATCATATGGAGCACCCTGAAGCTCAGATAGCTTATTAAATTGGCTTTCAGTAGTGCAAGGAGGGTACCCTTGAAGGTCATTCCACTATCCAGTCTGTGAGCTGTTCCATAAGGGTTCCACATCATTACTTAAAAGGCAATTCTCTCCGGTGTTTGAAATCATGAGATGTGGCTATGTCATCTTAATAGTCTCTATTTCTAACAACTGATACTTATGTGTTTCTATAGTAAGAAGATTTCAAACTGTAGTGTGACATTTTTTGTCTTTTGTTATAATGCACTGCAAATTAAAATATCTATTTAAACATAAGTCATATCAAATAATTATTTCCTGTTAAAAATGTATTCATGAGAACACAAGGCAATATGATTTTTATATTTTTGCAACATCCTGGCTCCTTTAAACATGCCCTTTGATTGCTCTCAAAAGTTAGTCTGAATTCTTTTCACCATCAATGTCTCAAATCCTGTATCATTTCTCAGACTATATATTTAAAATACTCAGTCTTGATGGGAACTTTCTCATTGCATAATGCTTTAGCTCTGGTACATATAATCTGAGTACCCTAGAATATACTAGATAACATCATATTGACTATTGTTATGACTTCATTTAAACAAGAAGTGTCTTTGGCTTTTGAGTGATCTCAGGCTCCAAAATATCATCTGACAATAATGGTACAAAATAAATACTTATTGGTTGAATAATTGATTTTACACACTCTTTTCTCTTGTTGAGCTCTTGATATTACTGAATGTAGCCTCTCTGGTTGAAGAAAAGGCATGAATTTTTGTTTTGCTCAGTTTCTCCATGCTTCCATCATTAATATTACTTACTTAAAGTACCAGTTCAAGAATTATATTGAAGATTATATAACCTTGAAAAGAAGTTTGTGTGTCTGAGGTCCAGGATAAAATAAAGACACATATTCGTTCATTAACATGAAACACAAGATATCCTTAATTAAGAATGAAAAGGAAAGTGATTATTGTAGGAAATGTTCAAGATGACTTATTTAGGAAGCAAAAATTGAAATGGTTTCTTCCATGTCTACATTAATTTGGCTGTTTTAACTTTCTCTGACTTATGATTCTGTAGCCAGATATATTGTGATTACAGCCCATATGCGAACAATTATTGTGAACTCTATACTTCAATCATGATAATTTTCTAAAGTATTAACACCAGGATTAATCACATACTTATGCATAAAATGATCCTAACACTAAAAACACTCTTTGTTAACTTCAATTTTCAAGATCAAAGAAAGCCACATAAATTCAATATCACCAACTTCCTGAAAATCAAAGCATTTCAATTAATAAGTGATTCTTAAATTCAAGTATGTCTTCATAGCATAAGGCTATTTTTAAATTATTTTAGAAATTCTATATTTCATTTTAAAGAACCCAACTTAAGAAATAATTTTTTAATCAAAAATACTTCAACATATTCTCAAGCAGAAGGACTGGTTGTACTCTGTGTGGGTGTATATTTTCCAGCTAGACAAAAAAGAGACCTGTGCAAGGCCAAGTTTCATTTATTGAAGGAATGACATATTTCTCCTATAAAAAGTATTCTAAGGTGGATAATTTTAACTTGTTCTTTGACTCCTCACTTGTGAACACAATTTTCTTAATTTCCTTGACCCACTGCTGAAGTCTCTCAAAGAGCTGATCAGGTACCTGAATAATTTCAAATTTAATGGCTATGAACTACCCACAAAAATGACTTTACTCATTCTGGCTTACCTTAAAGGTAACATGATTGTGAAAGCTCACTTTCTCACTGTCCTTGAATAATAACATTATTATCTATAACTACTTAGTGTGCCAGCCAAGAGTACACTGTGAGTAATTTTTTAACTCTATGGCATTTTATTAACAGCACAATTTTGAAATGCAAATTTAAGCATGAGAGCATCAAAGAAGCATTTTTCCTTTTTTTATGTGAATATAATCTTCATTTACATTTCAACTGGTAAAACATTTCCCAGTTTCCCCCCTTCCCCAAATCCCCCAACCCTTACTCCCTCTCCCTGCCTCCAAACATATGCCCCTCCACCCAACTCACTCCCAACCCCCACGATTTCCCTTTGTTGGGACATCTATTGAGCCTTCACCTGAAGAAGGACCACTCCTCCCACTGATACCTGACAAGACATTCCTCTGCCACACTTTTGGCTAGAACCATATATACTCCTTGGTTTATGGTTTAGTCCCTGGGAGTCCTGGGGCATCTGGGTGGCCAACACCATTGTTCTTCCCATAGGGCTGCAAACTCTTTCAGCTCCTCTGGACCACCCTCTAACTCCTTCATTGGGGACCCCATACCCAGACCAATGGCTGGCTGCTAGCATCTGCCTCTGTATGTGTAAGGCTCTGACAGGGCCCCTCTGGAGACAACCATGGCATGCTCCTTTTGGTATGCACTTCTTGTTGTCCATAATACTGACAAGCTTTGGTGTCTGTTTATAGGATGAATCCCCAGGTAGAGTAGTCTCTGTGTGGCCTTTACTTCAGTCTCTGCTCCACACTTTGTCTCCTTTATTACTCCTGTGAGTATTTTGTCCCCTTTCTCAGAGGAGCCAAAGTACCCTCACTTCAGTCTTCCTTCTTCTAGAGCTTCCTGTGCTCTGTGAATTGTAACTGGTATATTTTGAGCTTTTGGGTTAACATCTACTTATAAGTAAGTGCATATCATGTGTGTTCTTTTGTGATTGGGTTACCTCACTCAGGATGACACTTTCTAGTTCCATTCATTTGCCTAAGAATTTCATGAATCCATTGTGTTTAATAGCTGAATAGTACTCCATTGTGCATATATTACACAGTTTGTATATCCATTCCTCTGTTAAAGAACATCTGGGTGCTTTCCAGCTTCTGGCTATTGTAAATAAGGCAGCTATGAACATAGTGGAGCATATGTCCTTATTACATGTAGGAGCATCTTCTGGGTATATGCCCATGGTATAGCTGGGTCCTCAGGTAGTACTATGCCTAATTTTCTGAGGAATCACCAAACTATTTCCAGAGTGGTTTTACCAGCTGGCAATCCCACCAACAATGGAGAACTGTTCCTCTTTCTTCACATTCTCTCCAGCATCTGCTCTCCCCTGAGTTTTTCATCTTAGCCATTCTGAACAGTGTGAGGTGGAATCCCACTGCTGTTTTGATTTGCATTTCCCTGATAACTAAGGATGCTAAACATTTCTTTAGGTGTTTTAGAGCCATTCGAGTTTCCTCAGTTGAGAATTCCCTGTTAAGCACTGTACCCCATTTTTTCATAGAACTCTCTGAAGACTAACTATTTGAGTTATTTGTATACATTGGATATTAGCCCTCTATCAGATGTAGGATTGGTAAAGATCTTTTCCCAATTTGTTGGTTGCCATTTTGTCTTATAGATTTTGTCCTTTGCCTTATAGGAGCTTTGCAGTTTTATGAGGTCCCATTTGTCGATTCTTGTTCTTAGAGCAGAAGCCATTGGTATTCTGTTCAGGAACTTTCCCCCTGTGCCCATGTGTTCAAGGTTCTTCCCCCCTTTCTCCTCTATAAGCTTCAATGTGTCTGGTTTTAGGTGTAGGTCCTTGATCCACTTGTACTTGAGCTTTGTACAAGGAGGTAAGAATGGGTCGATTTGCATTTTTCTGCATGCTGATCTCCAATTGATGCAGCACCATTTGTTTAAAATGCTATCTTTTTCCACTGGATGTTTTAGCTCCTTGTCAAATATCAAAGGACCATGTGTGTGGGTTCACAGAAGCATTTAAGGGTGTTTTTCCTTTATCAATTTTTCAAATTTTTCTTCAGCACAAATTCACCCATCTACTGTTATATTATATACTCTTTCATTTTTATGTGATTAATATTAATTATTAATTTGCAGGATTCACATATAGTCTAACATTTTCCTAGTGTTTTGCAAGCATATATATTTATTAGGAAAATGTTTCTTATTCAAATTCTACAGGAAACAAAGAAACATTCTAGATGATAAGATACATAGTAAGCTCTATTTATGTTATTACCATAATTTCTTTCTGAAAGTGTTTTGTCACTCATACTAAGTTAGTAATTGAAGTCCTACCAATTTCTAATCAGTCTTCCTTGGCCATTATAAAATACTAAGCACTTTTAAATTATTTTATTCAGATAATGCTCCTTCCTATGAATTATCTGATATAGTTGTTGAAACTAATCATTCTTGCATGATATATTTGAATATTCTGTTAACAGAGCTAGTGGATGAAACTGGTACAACTCAATTTAGAATCATCTGGTCCTATAAATGTATTACTGCTTTATGAACTCATTCTTATTTTCATGCTATTTCCATAATAACTTTTAGGTATGTTATGAATGTTCCCCTGTACTTTGTACTTTTTAAACCAAAGTACAAAAATCTTAGGTAACTTGGTAAAGCATACTAGACTGATATCTGGATAGGTTGCATCTTCAGTTAATTTTCTTAAATATTTTGATTTACGTTGGCTTTTTGATTAATGTGATAGCTGTACAGTTTAGTCGAAAACAAAGTAATATTTTAACACATACAGAGCGTGACTTGATTATGGAATCTCTAATGTGCACCCAGACCTTCTGTTCATATCTTTAGGTTAGGTCTTTTTATGGTTTCTATTCTCTGTCTTCAAAACTATTTAATAGTATCTAGAGTCACTCCACCATGCTCTAAGCATCAGAACTGTTTCCTGTCAAAGTACTTTATGGCCAATTACACTGTCTTCCTTTTCCCATGTAACTCAACAAAATATTTCAAGTATTTTAAATATGATTGTTCCCTGAAGCTTTTTACCCAGGCAATATATCATAATTAATATTAAAAAATAGTTTCACTCCAATACCCATATATACTTATTTAAGTAATCTAATATTAATATCTGTTAATAGAAAACTAAGGCCTGAAGAGTATGATTAGCCTTTCTTCATAAATATCCTAAGGGCAGTCTAATAAAAGACATTGTGAAGGTTTGCTCATATAAAAATTAGACTAATGACTGTAAAAGATCTTTTATTTGCTAGATATAATTGTCATCTAAGAGGCTTACAACCAAATAAGCTCATGCTTTCTAGTTCTTTCTGAGCTCTGGTTGGCTGGGTGAACTCAGCTCTTGTGGGTCAAAACTCCTCTCTAAGCAGAGTAATTCAAACTGGCTTTTCTTGGCTTCTGACTGAATTGCTGTGCTTGGCCTCAAACTAACTCTGGCAATCCATTCCAATCTTCTGCTCCCTTCTTGCTCTCTAGCTCTCTCTGTCTTCACCTACAATATGTCTTTGTAAAACTATCTAATTAACTTTTCTCTCTCTCTCTCTCTCTCTCTCTCTCTCTCTCTCTCTCTCTCTCTCTCTTTCTCTCTCTTTTTCTCTCTCCTTCCTTCTTCAGTCACCTCTTTCTTGTGCTATTCTTATAATTGTTGGGTGAATTCTTTCACTGACCTATTTTTAAAATCTCTGAATTGTCATTTTGTATACTACTCAATTATACATCACTTTCAAACAAGGTTGCATCATTTTTATTGTTTGAGGTTAAAGGTGCATACTAAAGGCATGTCTGCATTCCAGCCAGAGAAATTAAAGGCATATGGCATGTCTGTTTTCCCTCAAAGTCACACAAGATGCGTAAGGTGTTTGGATATCAAACCACCTTGCCAAAGCACCCATATTGCTGGATTAAAACTTGCTAGAAATGACAATTATTTATTCATTTTTATTTAATGAGAAAATGATTGGACTGCCTGGAGCTGAAGCTACAGGTAGCAGTCAACTGCATGATAGGGGTAAAAGAACCAACTTATTTCCTTTGCAAGAACAACAAAAATTCTTATCCATGAAGATTCAGTCGCAGTTATTTCTTAAATAAAACAAATACAAGTGTAGTCTCTATCTAACAGAAAATGTTGACATTATATTTTCAACTATATTGGTAAGTCATGATCATTTATCATGTTATGAATAAATTCAACGATGGACCTAGAGAAAATCATCCTGAGTGAGGTAACTCAGGCCCAAAAGGATGTGTGCATGGTATGTACTCACGAAAAAGTAGATATTAAAAAAAAAAAAAACCATACACAATACCCAAGACACAGAACTCAGAACCCAAAAAGGTTAACAAGCCGATGGCTCCAAATGAGGACACCTCAATTCCTCATGTGAGGGAGACAAAAGCAACCACAGGAGCAGGGAGGGAGAAAATGAGACAGGGAGGGAACATGATCAGGTACTGGGCAGGGGAAGAAGACTGAGACTTGAGGGCCAACTGAAACAACAGTGACAGGTAACTTCAGAAGGGTGGAGGTGAGGTGGCTCCTCCAGAATGTACCAGAGACCTGGGAGCTGAGAGACTCTCAGAACTCAGAGGGAGGGACCTTAGAGGAAATGTCCTACAGTGGGGAGAGGGAGCTTGAAGAGTATACCTCCAGCAGACAGTGAGAGATGAGGCTGCCACCCACAGTCAAAACTGTGGCCCATAATTGTTCCTGTCTGAAAGAACTGCAGGGACAAAAATGGAGAAGAGCATAAGGCAAAGAAGGTCCAGCCACAGGCCAAAAGTGGGATCCAGCTCAAGGGGAAGCCCCAAGGTCTGACACTATTGCTGAGGCTTTGGAGTGCTCACAAAAAGGGACCTATCTTGTATGCCCTCTGAAAGAAGTAATACACAACTGAAAGAGTCAGTTGCAGATATATACATCCAACCAATGGACAGAAGCTGCTGACCCCTATGGTTGAATTAGGAAAAAGCTGGAAGAAACTGAGGAGGAGGTGACCCTGTAAGAGGACCAAAAGTCTCAATTAACCTAGAACCCCAAGATCTCTCAGACACTGGACCATCAACCAGGCAGCATACATCAGCTGATATGAGGCTCCCAACACATATACAGCAGAGGACTGCTGGTCTAGGTTCAACCAGAGAAGAAGCAGCTAAGCCTCAAGAGACTGGAGGCTCCAGGGAATAGAGCAAAAATGCAGGGACAAAGAGTGAAGTAGAGACTGAAGGAAAGACTATCCAGAGGCTGTCCCCAACCTAGGGATCCATCCCATTTGCAGATACTAAACCCAGACACTACTGCTAATGCCAAGAAGTGCTTGCTGACAAGAATCTGGTATAGCTGTCCTCTGAGATGCTTTGCAAGAGCCTGACCAATACAGATGTGGATGCTTGCAGCCAACTGTTGGACTGAGCACAGATTGAAATGGAGGATGTAGAGAAAGGGCTCAAGGAACTAAAGGCTTTGCAACCCCATAAGAAAAGGAGTAATATCAACCAACCAGACCCCTCAGAGCTCCAAGGAACTAACCACAAACCATGGGGGGACCCATTGCTCCAGCTGCTTATGTAGCAGAGGACTGCCTGATCTACCATCATCAGGAGGAAAGGAGGTCCAATGCCCCAGCACAGGAAAATGCTAGGGCAGTGAATCTGGAGTGGGTGGGTGGATGGGGGAGCACATTCATAGAAAGAGGGAGTAGGGGGATTATAATAGGGGTGTTCTGGACACCGGGAAGGGGGATTACATGTGAAATATAAATGAATAAAATAAGCAATTTTAAAAAGTTAAAATAAGTAAGTAAATAAATTCAGGTGGATTAAAATAAGGTCTTCAATATGTACAGCCTTTTAAACTACATTCTAAATATCTATGTTTTTCCACATAGTGAATAATTCTGAGCATTAGGTAGATATTCAGAGATAACAATTAATTATAATTGTTTTAAGAGTAATTATGATTTTATTTTATTTTCAGCATTATTAGTAAGCTTTACCCAAGCAATTACTAAACTTGCCTCAGGGTTGCATAAAATTCAAGTGGTAAAATAAATCATTAAAATGTCTTTACATTAATCAGAGTCATTTTAGTTATTTTTGAGTGTGAAATGCTAGTTAGAAAAACACAATTTCCTTGCTTTGCCTTTAGTTTTTTAACTGGATTTGAGTCTAGAAAAATTGAGCCTTTGGTCACCAGAATGAAGGTTAGAGAATTTTTTAATTTAATAGATAAATATTAAAGAATAAAATAAATTATTCATAAAACTAATTAAAATGACAATAAGAAAGCATGTTACTGATTTTAGAGAAATAAGAGCAAATTATAAAAAAGAAATAGCATTATTGATAATTTAATTCAAAACACTGAAAGTCTTCAGAGATAACTGCTAGAAGGATGCAGATAGAAGATATGTTTTTAAAATAGAATCTTAGTAATAATTGTATTTGAGCATGGAGGTTTATGTCTTTCATCCTAAAAATATTACTTAATATAAAAAATAATAGCAATTGCTAGCATAATAAAATTTAATGATAAGAATACAATCGCAAGGGGGGAGAGAGGGAGGGACCTAGGAGGGAAAGTGGATGTGGGTAGGGGAACATGATGTGATATTGGGTGCGGAAAAAGAACTGAAGACCAGATGGCCAGGAGAAAAAATGGAAAAGGCAGCCTAGGAAGGTAGGAAGTGGAGGTAGCCACCAGAATGTACCAGAGACCTGGGAGATGAGAGACTCTCAGGACTCAAAGAGAGGGACCTTAGATGAAATGCCCTACAGAGGGGAGAGAGAAGCTGTAGAGCCCACCTTTATCAAGTGAGTGATGGGTTGCCATCCCACAGTCACAACTCTGACTCATAATAGTTATTGTCTGAAAGAACTGCAGGGATGAAAATTGAGAGGCGCCTGAGGAAAAGAAAGTCCAGTGACAGGCCCAAAGTGGGATCCAGGTCAAGGAAATGCCTCCCAAGACTGACATTATTACTGAGGCTATGGAGCACTCACTAAAAGAGACCTATCAAGACTGTTCTTTGAAAGACCCAACAAGAAGCTGAAAGAGTCAGATGCAGATATTTGCACACAACCAATAGACAGAAACTGCTGACCCCTATGGTTGAATTAGGGAAAATCTGGAAGAAGCTGAGGAGGAAGGAAATCCTATAGGAGGACCAGCAGTTTCAACCTAAACCCCCGAGAGCTCTCAAACACTGGGCCACCAACCAGGCACCATATACCAGCTAATATGAGGCCCCCAACATATATACATCAGAAGACTGCAGGGTCTGGGTTCATTCAGATAAGATGCACCTAACACTCAAGAAACTGGAGGCCCCAGGGAATTTGGAGGTCTGGAAGAGTGGGGCAGAGTGGGTATGGACACACTCATGGAGACAGCTATGGGATGTGCAAAAGTCAGAGGGTGGAGCAGGAGAGGAATAATATCTTGAGTTTAAAATAAACAAACAATCAAGTTTGGTAATAAGGAAATATTTATGATAAGTTTAATTCACCAAGGAGGATAAAAATAATATAACAATATGTTTTTGCTTTTAATAAAACTTTCTAGACTTAGTTGTAAAACCATGTAGAAGAAATGATGTAAAATAATACATCAGGTATAACAACGTAGAGATCATAGATGATAGGATTTGTGTCTATAAAGTTACCGAATATATATCATTTCTTTTGTTGATTCAAAGTAGACTAAGCAAATGAAACTTCTTTCAATGTAAAAGTAATTTGAAATACAACTTATAATCTAAAGATATAACAGTTTAAATTCCTCCAAATAAGAGCCATATTAGAATTATAATATTCTTCATCAAAATGAAAATTCATGTGAATTTGGAAATGTGTAAACAGCATAGTATATACTTACAATCTGTATGGCATAGCCTATAATACAGCCATGCAACATGAGATTGTATCACATATATTGTTCCTGACCAAAATATTGTCATACAGTACAAAACTATATTCACAGGCACTTAAGTATGAGCATATGCACAGTGCATGTTTCATGAATGATAAAGAGCATGTTTCTATGCAAGGCAGCTAACAGATAAGTTTACTAAGAAAAAAGTAAAAATGAAAGAATGAATGAAGAAAAAAGAACATGAGAAAGAAAGAAGGGAGAGAGGGAGGTAGGAGGGAAGGAAGGAGGAAGGAAGGAGGAAGAAAGGAAGAAAGGAAGGAAGGAAGGAAGGAAGGAAGGAAGGAAGGAAGGAAGGAAGGAAAGAAAGAAGGAAGGAAGGAAGGAAAGAAAGAAGAAACAAAGAAACAGAGGGGAAGAGAGGGAAGGGAGGAAGGGAAGGAGGGAGAGAAGAAAGAAGGGAGGCAAAGTCCATAGAGGGTCCTATACTTTGTTTACAACTATAATTCTCCTATCAAAACTGTATAAGACTTGGAAGGTATTTGGTTCCATTGATCTTTAACTATTTTCTTATTTATCTATTCTCTCATATAATACATCCCAACCACAGTCTCTTCTCCCGTCACTGCTGCCAGAATGTCTCCCCACTGCCCATTTCCCCAAGATTTGCTGCTCTTCCATTTTCTTTGGAAAAGAGAAGGCTTCCCATATTATATACCAAGCACTACATAATGAAATGTGATATGCTTACAGACAGAAGCCTAATATAACTGTCTTCCGAGAGTCTTCATCCAGCAGCAGATGAGGCAGATGCAAAGACCCACAGCCAAACATCAGGCAGAACTCAGAATGTCTCGTGGAAGAGTCAGGGATAGAATTGAGCAAGCTTGAGGGTTCAAGGATGTCACAAGAATACCTATAAAGTGAAACAACTTGGGCCCATGGCTGCCCACAGAGACTGAACCAACAACCAAAGAACATTCAGAGGCTGGATGTAGGCATTGTACACATTTGTAGCAGTTGTGCAGTTTCTTTTTCAGGTGTGTCCTCTAAAAATTGGAGGGGAGATGTCTCTGACTCTGTTTGCTGCCATTGGATCCCCTACCCCTAACTGAGCTGCCTGGTTGGGTCTAAATGAGAGAGGATGTGCTTAGTCCAGTGAATATCCCATTGCAGGGTGGTACTGGGGGTAGGGGTTTGCTTCCACTTTCTGAGAAGAAGGTGAAGGGGTAATGGGGAAGGAATTTATAATGGTGGAACTAGGAGAAGAGGGAGGGGGCTGCAATCAGAATGTCGAGTGAATAAATAAATAAATAAATAAATAAATAAATAAA
The DNA here is from genome assembly GCF_947179515.1 of Apodemus sylvaticus. NCBI lineage: Eukaryota > Metazoa > Chordata > Mammalia > Rodentia > Muridae > Apodemus > Apodemus sylvaticus. The sequence goes on along the minus strand of NC_067482.1, from coordinate 39,663,486 downwards.
TAAATAAATAAATAAATAAATACATGTTTAAAAAATGTGTAGGCATGAACTCTCATATCAAGGCTAGAGAAGGCAATGCAGTAAGAGGAAAGTTGATCCAGGAACAGGCAAGATTGTGGTAGGCGCCAGTCTATCAGTAGATCAGCCTATTGTTAGGGATCATTTAATTTCATGTTTTTTCAGTCATGAGGAATTCAATCCTAGGTGTTTGAGCTATGAAGCCTCTGGTTCCTGTCCATTCAGACAGGGTCAGGGATAGGCTACCTGTCCTGGCATGGGTCTCAAGTTGGATCATTGACTGGCTACTCTTACAAGTTCTGTATCACCATTACCCCAGCACAACTTGCAGGCTGGGCAAATGTGGGGCAAAGGATTTGTGGCTGGGTTGATGTCCAAGTCACAACAGTGAGAGTGATGCCAGATTAACGAAGATGGTTGGTTTAGGCTCTGCATCTTCCATTGCTAGGAGTCCTTGGGTAGCAATTATCCAGGAAGTTTCCACCGCACTAGGTTTCTGTATTTGTCCTCAAGCTCCCCTACTCCAGTCATCTCTCATACTATTTTCCTCTATCCCTCCATTCTCCATCTACAACATATTCCTTCCTGTTGTCATCCCCATTCCCAATCCCTGCACAAAATCTTTTTATTTCCCCTTCTAAGGGAGCTTATGGGTCTCACCTAGAGGCCTCCTTGTTATTCAACCTTTCTAGGCCTGTAGATTGTAGTGTGATTATCCTTTATTTTCAATTTCCTGTTCACTTATAAGTGAGTACTTACCATGTTTGTCCTTCTGGGTCTGAATTGCCATGCTCATGATGAATTATTTTCCATCTGTGTCCATTTGCCTCCAAATTTCATGATGTCACTTCTACTTTCTGAGTAATAAATACTACATTGTATTAATGCATTGCATTTTCTTTATCTATTTTTCGATTAAGGGACATCTGGTGGTTTTACATTTCTGGCTATCACAAATAAAACCTCTATGAACATGGTTGATCAACTGTCTTTGTGGTACAATTGAGTATTTTCTGAGTCTATGCCCAGGAGTAGTATAACTTGGCCTTGAGGCTGATTGGTTCCTAATTTTCTGAGGAACCACCGTGTCATATCAATTTTTATAGTGGCTGTACAATTTGTACTCCCACCAGGACAAGTATGCACCTTGTGCCACATCCTCACCAGGGTGAGATCTTGTGGTACTGATGTTATCCATTTGATAGATATAAATGGATTATCAATGTAGTTTTGATTTACATTTTTCTGATGGATAAGGATGTTGAACATTTATTTAAGTGCTTCTCAGACATTTAAAATTTTTATATTGAGAATTATTTGTATGGTTCTGTACTCCACTTTTTAAATTTTATTATTAATTATTTTATCCATTTACATTCAAATACTGTCCCCATTCCTGGTCACATATCTGCAAGTTCCCCTCCCCCACCATCCACCATCTGCTTTGCCTTCCCTTTACTTACCCACCCACCCAGCCACTCCTCCCTCCTTACCTCCTCTAGTATCCACTTTGGCTGGGACAACAAGCCTCCATAGGACCAAGTACCTTCCCTCCCATTTATGCTAAATAAGGGAGTCCTCTGCTACATACTTATCTGGAGCCATGGACCTACTCATATATATTCCTTGTCAGACTTAGTGAGTAAGCTATTGGTGTTCTGTTAGCAAGTTATCTTCCACTCTAGTGTATTCAAGGTCTTTCACTTGCTTTGTTAGGGTTTCCAGAGACATTTTATGTATTTTGTGGCTGTTGTGAATGGTGTTGTTTCCTGATTTCTTTTTCAGTCCATTTTTATTTGCATATAGCAGGGATACTGGGGTATTTTGTTTGTTTGGTTTTGATCTTTGTTTTGATGTTGTTTTCTTTTGCATTTTGTTTATGTTACTCTTGTATCTAACCATGCAGCTATGGCTGATTAGAGTTCCCTAGTAGAATTTTTGGTGTCAATTTGAATACTATCGTATGACTTGAAAATAATGATAGTTTGATTTCTTCCTTTCCAATTTATATCCTCTTGCTCTCCTTCTGATTCATTATTGTACTATCTAAAATTCCAAGTACTGTATTAAATAGATATGCAGAGACATCCCTGTTCTTTTCCTGAGATCACTGGATTTATTTTGAGTTTCTAAAAATTACTTTTATGTTGGTTATAGAATTTTAGGAAATTGTCTTTATTATTTTAATATGTCCATTTTATCACTAATCTGTAAAATATCTTTATCATGTATTTTAGATTTTGTCAAAAGTTTCTTTTAACATCTAGTGAGATGATTGTGTGGATATTTTTCTTTTACTGGTTTACATGGTAGATTACACTGAACCATTCCTACCCTCTGGGATGAATGGTATGTGACCATGGTAGATTTCTTTTTTATTTTATTTTATTTTATTTTATTTTATTTCATTTTATTAGATATTTGCTTTATTTACATTTCAAATTGTATCCCCTTTCCATGTTACCCCTCCAAAAATCCCCTATCCCATCCTCCCTGACCTGCTCACACCCTCCCCAATATCCTGAATTGTATTCCCTTATTCTAGGGAATCTAGCCTTCACAGCACCAATGGTCTCTCCTCTCATTGGTGTCTGAAATGAAGAACTTCTGCTATATATGTAGTTGGAGTCATCGGTCCCTCCCATGATTGGTGGTTTAGTCCCTGGTTGTTACTGGTTGGTACATATTATTGCTCCTCCTGCAGGGATGCAAACCTCTTTGGCTCCTTGGGTCCTTTGCCTAGCTGCTTCATTGGAGACCCTATGTTCATTCTATTGGTTGGCTGTGAGCCATGGGTATTTTGATCCACTTTCCAATAAGGATCAATGTATCCACACTTTGGTCTTCCTTCTTCTTGAGCTTCATGTTGTCTGTGAGTTGTATCTTGGGTGTTCTGAACATTTGGGCTAATATCCACTTATCAGTGAGTGCATTCCGTGTGTGTTCTATTGTGATTGGATTTCCTCACTCAGAATGATATTTTCTAGCTCCGTCCATTTGCCTAAGAATTTCATGAATTCATTGATTTTAATACCTCAGTAGTACTCCATTGTGTAAATGTACCACATTTTCTGTATCCATTCCTTTGTTGAGGGACATCTAAGTTCTTTCCAGATTCTGGCTATTATAAATAAGACTACTATGAACATAGTAGAGCATGTGTCCTTATTACATGTAGGAGCATCTTCTGGGTATATACCCAGGAGTGGTATATCTGGGTCCTTAGGTAGTGCTATGTCCAATTTTCTGAGGAAACGCAAAACTGACTTCCAAAGTGTTTTTACCAGCTTGCAATCCCACAAGCAAAGGAGGAGGGTTCCTCTTTCTCCACATCCTGTCTAGCATTTGCTGTCTCCTGAGTTTTTGATCTTGGCCTTTCTGACTGGTGTGAGTTGGAATCTCAGGGTTGTTTTAATTTGCATTTCCCTGATGATTAAGGATGTGAAGATTTCTTTAGGTGTTTCTCAGTTGAGAAATCTTTGTTTAGCTCTGCACTCCAGTTTTTTTTTTTTTTTATAGGGTTATTTGGTTTTCTGGATTCTAACTTGTTCGGTTTTTGGTATATATTGTATATTAGCCCTCTGTCAGATGGAGGGTTGGTAAAAATCTTTCCCCAATTTGTTGGTTACCACTTTCTTTCTTTCTTTCTGTCTTCTTTCTTTCTTTTTTTTTTAACTTTCTTTATTCTTTGTTTACATTCCAAATGATTTCCCCTTTCCTGGTTTCCCCCTCCCCATAAGTCCCGTAAGCCCTCTTCCCTCTGCCCATTTTCTAATGTAAGGATTCTAAGATAGGAGCCAGCCTTGTTCACACCAGTGAAACAAATATTGAGTTTCTTCCTTCTAAAATTGTAAAATGAAATAAATGTTTGCTGTGTTTTTTGAATCATCAGATTTGTTCTAATTCATTGGAATGGCCACATGGAGTTATCATAGGACATTAAAAAATGGACTAGAAGAGGAAAGAGGAGAGGAAAGGAAAAAGACAGTGGTAGATATAGTTTGGTGAAAGACTATTTGGCTAGTAAATGCAAGTCCACATATTCTGTACCCAGCACTGTAAGAAAAGAGAGGGATAAACAGAAGAGGAATAGTCATGGCAATCTCTCTCTCAGGGATTATGTAAAAATCCACAAAACATCCACAGGGATTAAAGTAAAACTTTCAGTTCTGTTTTGAGTTGCTCAGACAACTTTAGAAAGAGACTGTCAAGCCCATTTTATTGCCTTTAAGAAGTGTTCAAATTGTAACTTGATAGAATGGTTTCTATGGAAACAGACTTCAAACTCCCACATAAAGAGGAAAAGAAAATATTTCCAGAGAGCAAATTAAAATGATTTCCTGTAGCCTTTAAAATGGGTTAAAATTCAAATGTCAATTTGAGCTCAAGAAATAAAACTTAATAAAATTTGTTTTACAAAGAGTTTTTTTTTTGACTGATAGCCCATATATATAATGCAAAACATAGAAATATTGACAGGGTACATGTCTCCTTATTTGTCAATATTAATATATATTATATTTTATTGGATTTCAATACTTTTGATAAGCCAGCTTTCCTCCTTCTTAGGCTTAAAAGCATCATATAGTTAAAAAAAAAAAGATACATTGCTGCTTATGATTAAACCTGATTCACAAGACTGGGATATGCCCCACTTGTAACATTAATTACTGTAGGTTCCAGGAACCTACAACCAAGTCTTTATTTCAAAACCCTATCTTTGTTTTTACATGTGGCTATGTCTACTTTATGAGGTCCTCATTGATTGATGTATGCTTTTGTTCTGTTCCTCTAACTCCACTGACTTGTCCATCAAATCCCCCACCTTGGAAAACTGCCCCAGAGCTATAAAAACCTCTTCTTTCTCACATTCAGTGCTCACATCTTGAACCCTGCTTTTAGGGAGAGATAGCCCATGAATATAAATTTAAAAATATTCCTTTAATTAATTTGGCCATGATGATTTGGGTCTGTGTTTTTTTCCCTCACATCATTGAGATTAACAATTTCTTGACAACTAATGTTGAATTTTGGTCAAATTATCTTTGCTTTTATTTTTAACACTCTTAGTGTATACTCAATGTACACTTTTTTTTTCCTCAACCAGGATGATTAACAAGTCTTTACAAGTCTTAGCATCAGAGTGAATTGACACTAAAAGTAGTCTGTTTTGATATAAATTTACCAATTTGAAGATATTTGAAAGCATTATTATTTCAAATTTTTATTTATTATTGTATCTTCCTATCCATACTCATTAGTCACTCTTCTGTTGAGGGATACCTGGGTTCTTTCCAGCTTCTGGCTATTATAAATAGGGCTGCTATGAACATTGCGGAGCACGTATCCTTATTACATGCTGGGGAATCCTCTGGGTATTTGCCCAGGAGTGGTATAGCAGGATCCTTCAGAAGTAAGGTGCCCAGTTTTCTGAGGAACTGCCAGACTGATTTCCAGAGTGGTTGTACCAATTTGCAACCCCACCAGCAGTGGAGGAGTGTTTCTCTTTCATCACATCCTCTCCAAGACCTGCTGTCTCCTGAAATTTTAATCTTAGCCGTTCTTACTGGCATAAGGTGAAATCTCTTGTTTGTTTTGATTTGCATTTCCCTAATGACTAATGCAGTTGAACATTTTTTTAAGATGCTTCTCAGCCATACAAGGAAAACCCTCTCTCTCCAACCTGATGTTCCAACCTTCAAATACATTCTTTCAATTTCCCAAGCCATTTAACCATCCAAATGTCTGGACCACCAATCACATTTGAGCTAAGGATTTGAAGTGCAAATCACATCATTTGTGTTCACGTTTAAGAACTAACATCAATACAGCAGCACAGAAGGATCCTATCCCTGAAGATGAGTCTTCATTAACATGACCTCACTATCAACTCAAAATTCTGAAATTACACTATTTCAACATTGGTTAGAAAAACTATTCTGTAAATGTGTCTGTCAACCTTTTTGTATGTCAGTAATATCTGGTAATTATTAGTCTATCCTACAGTAGCTTCTATCACTTTTAATAAATTTTATTTGCTTATTAAAAAGCAAGTAACATTAAGACCCATCATAATTAAAACAACCTGTTTTTTTATTGCTTCTTTCTGAATGATGGTTATGGTTTTTATGGTTGTGGTTTTAATTAAATATTATTTTTACTTAGATGTGCTATGGTAAATGGGAATTATAAAAGTTTATGTCATACAATAGAAGCAGATACTAAAATTTATGTTCATTGTTTATAATCCTGATAAACAAAACAAATGCTTACCAGCATTATTTTTCTAATCTCCATTTTGTTCTTTCTTATAATAATTTAAAACTTATTCTTATTAGAGTAAATTGCTTACTCTCATGAGCAAGAATTACATTAAAATTTTCCACTTTAGTGGTTTCATTTGTCATCAGTGCCATAGTACATCTATACAAAAATCTGTTTCCTTGGCAACAGAAAGCAACTGTTCTTTTCAAGAAAACCAATAGCAAGAAAACACACATTTAATAAAATATCAGTTCTTTCCATTGGTATTACATTTATATAGAATATGGTGTGACTCAAATTACTTTAAATTATCCTTAAATAAAAAGTAAGATATTAGTTTTAAGCATATAGTCTTCAAACTTTTTACTTGAGGAACAAATACAATATGTTCTAATGTGTATGAAATGTCATAGACAAGGCACATTGCTCCTGCTCACTCTCTATCACTAGCTTTATACATCCTTGTGGCAGGGGGTTATTTTATCATTCTCAAGATGTTTCTCTTCAGTAAAATAGATATCACTGACTACTGATTGTCTACTATTCATATGATTCTGACAGTATCCAAGTTCCTGGATTTCCATGTTTAAAGTTCATTAATGAAGATTTGGTTAGACTAGAATTTCACATTCACCATACTAATCCATAAAACAAATAACATCACATAGACACATACTACATTTGACTATGCATTTGAGTATCATTTGAGTATGCTATCCATACTGTCTGTGCTCAGGCACAGTTTAATACTGGATAGTTTGTGATTATCAGGAAGATCGGAGTTAGCAGAAAACACCAACATGCACTAGTATATGAAGAAAATGACAATAGGTACATCTTATGCAAACATCATTTTGGATGAATGTGTGAGTGTCCAAATGAAGTCTAGGGATTAGTTTTGGTGTGGACACTGACATTCTGATGATTACTTATCCTTTCCTAATTAAACTCATAGAAACAGAGAATGTTGCACACATATTTGCATCCTTCATGTGTTTTCTTTTGGATACTATTATTATTAACTTTTTGTGTTGCTCCATGTTTTCATATATATTATAACTGAGGTTGCTGTATCTTTTTGAAGAGTTTTCTCTCTGTTCTGGTTAAGATATTCTCCTTTAAAATTTGATTCTTTCAATGATAAATAATTCCATTCAACCCATAGACAAAAGGAAGAATTAAGAAATGTTAAGCTAACACTTGATTCAAAACACGGATCATTTGTACACTAGACATACCATCCTCTAAATTCAGTTTAGAAGCTGTGGCATCAAATATGTGAGCTAAAATATACAGTTTAGAAGCAAAACCCAGCTGGATAAAATGCTATGAATTTTTTTATTTTTCTATAATGGTGGGTTCTACTTCAAATAAACAGCAGGAAACACTCTTAAATTCATAAGGCTGTCATAAACATCAAAGACAAAATACCTAATTAGCATAATGCCTGGTTCTTTGGGTTCATTCACTTCATGTCAGCTATCATTATTTTTATTATACCCACATTAATCCACTGATGATCATAATGATTATAAAGCACTCACCTAAACAAAGCATATTTTACCTTTGTGAAGTGGCAGACAGTTTGAATGACAACAAGAGGCCTCAGTTCTTAAAAGTCTACTTCAAGACCATCTAACCAAATTATGGGAATTCCGGGGTTGTATATGTTTGCCAATTTTCCTCAGGGCATTTACTCATTTATTATAATTTTAGAGGGTCTCTTTATTATACAGCACGCTATTGTTAAATTCTATGTCAATAATACTAACAATATATTAATAAGTTAAAAAAGAAAAAAATGAATAATATATTTTTTGTCATATGGTGAAAAATGTTTACCAGGCTGTCACAAGTGATAATATTGACTTCCATGAACCATAAAGAATAAGAGAAATCTAAGAAAAATGTCATTCATCTTCTAAAGCTCTAGGAGATAATAACCATAAATAAAAACACTCATTCTGGAGAAATACTGACAGTAAGACAGGCACAGTGGTGTAGATGGAGATTCAATTTCCTTTGCTTTTTAAAAGAAAATTTTTTTATCTTCCTTTTCAACACTATGAAGATGAGCTTGTGAAAAACATATTTATTCAATTTCAGAGAAAATATCATAAGGTCGTGTAGTCAAGATATCTTCTTTCTTCTGAACCCAAATTTGTCCTGAAGAAATCATGTCCATTATTACCAAGATCTTTGAAATAGTTTATTAGTATTTTATATTAATCACTAGTAAGGTATATTTCCTCATATAAAGACATAGACATAACTTATTCATAAGATGATGTCAAAGTCCAAAATAGGAAAACTAGAGCTGGAGAGATGACACCATGGTTAAGAGTACTATTGTTCTTTCAGAGGGTCCATCCATGAGGGAGCTCAGAAACATGTTGCAGGGCATATGATTTATTCTTTTAGTCTTCTCAAAAACTAGACATTCAAAAGTTACACCAGCATATATACAGGCAAACCACCAAAATATATAAAATAAAGTACTGTAAAAACTAAAACTATGAAATTTATCATGAAAGTTACCACAAAGTGCAAATAAAAATAAACACACTGAAATTTAGCATGTTTGTAAATATAACATTCCTATCTGAAAGAAATAGATGGTTCATAATGTTTGGTTAAATATAGCTGTGATGAACATAGTTGAAGCATCTTTTGCATATATGCACAGGAGTGGTATAGCTGGGTCCTGAGTTAATACTATATCCAATTTTCTGAGGAAACATGAGACTGATTTCCAGAGTGGTTGCACCAGCTTGCAATCCCACCAGCAATGGATGAATGTTCCTCTTTTTCCACATCCTCATCAGCACCTGCTGCCTCTTGAGTTTTTGATCTTACACATTCTGACTGGTATGAGGTGGAATCTCAGGGTTGTTTTGATTTGCATTTCCCTGATGACTAAGATGTTGAACATTTATTTAGGTGCTTCTCACCCCTCTGAGTTTCCTCAGTTGAGAAGTCTCTGTTTAGTTCTATTCTCCACTTTTTTATTTTCTATATTTTGAAATGTAAATAAATAAAATATCCAATCAAAAAAGTTTTAAAGATAAAAAAAGTTGGGTTAACTCATATTAACAAACATAATGCATGATAAATTTTTAAATTATCTGGTAATATAAATATACCAATTACTTATCTTAATAAATATTATTTTAAAGTTTATATCATATTCTCATAGAATTTGTCTTTGGTCTGGTTTTTTTTGATTTGTGACAATGATTAGATCTGAAAGTTTAGCCTAAAAGAATTGGCCTAAAATTTGAGGTTGAAACATCTCACTATGTAAGAAAAACACAGACATAATTGTTCCAGGAGCAACAAAGAAAAAATGGATGTAATAACATCAAGTAATTGAAAATATAAAAGGTACATGGATCAATTGAAGATTTACTTGTAGAATTTTTCTTTAATTGGTTGTATTATGTTACTGTCACTTCCAAAAAAATCTCATTTGTTTTGAATGAAAAAAATCATGACCAATTTTGACAGCAATTACTTCTGGAATATTATTGTTCATGTTAAAGATTCATTCAGAGATATGAAGTTTCTAAATTAAATGTTAAAATCAAGATTTTTTGTTTGCCTTCATGCTTTTCTTAAACTATACCTAAGGCATAGGCAAAATTTATGTTTATCATAAGCATCTTCTCAAAATAAATTTTAGTAAATTTATTCTTTGAGAGTCTTATATATACATATATATACAAACATATATATATATATATATATATATATTTACTGTCATCCTTCTTTCTCTCTGAGCTCATACAGTTCTACATCTACAGAAAATCATCCTTAAAAAACATTATTTACATATACATATATGTGTATAATATGATATAATTATACATATAGATTGTATGTTATATACAATTGAATATAACATAAAAATACACACAAATGTTCTAGATATATATAAAATATATATGTATATTTATACATATATGTATATATGCACCTGTATATATACAATGTATACCTTAATATACATACATACATATTATATATAATGTATATAATATATCATGTACATATAAATAATATATGCATAAAATATATATTATATGTAAATATAATATAAACATATACAACATACATTCATACACACATATATACACATATACATATCTAGGTTCATCTGTTTACCCATGAGTTTGAAGCTTATTGGGTTCATTTGTAGGTATGTAACCAAAGAAAGTATCTACCTTTCTAGCATAACCTATTCATACCCAATAGTTCAGTAGTGAGGGTTAAAGCTATATCCTTTGTCAGTATTTTTATCGGGAACATTTACATCTGCTTAGGCCAAAACCCTTAACAATGGTTACAAACGATATAAAGTATCTTAGTGTGACTCTAATCAAACAAGATTATGTGTATGTAAAAGATGTGTATGACAAGAACTTTAAGTCTCTAAAGAAAGAAATCGAAGAAGACCTTGAAAGATAGAAAGACTTTCTATGCTCATGGATTGATTGGCAGGATTACTAGAGTAAAAATGGCCATCATGCTGAAAGCAGTCTATAGATTCAGTGCAATCCCCATCAAAATTCCAAATCAATTCTTCATAGCGTTAGAAAGAGCAATTCTCAAATTCATTTGGAGTAACAAAATACCTGGGATAGCAAAAACAATATTTATTCACAACAGTAAAAGAACTTCTAGGGGAATCAGCATCCTGACCTCAAGCCATACTACAGAGCAATTATGTTCAAAACTCCATGGTATTGGTTCATTGACAGGCAGGTAGATCAATGGAATAGAATTGAAGTACAAGAAATGAACCCACATACCTATGATCACTTGAACTTTGAAAACGGAGCTAAAACCATCCAGTGGAAAAAAGACAGCATTTTCAACAAATGGTGCTGGTTTAACTGGCAGTTAGCATGCAGAAGAATGCAAATCGATCGATTCTTATTTCCTTGTACTAAGATCGAGTCCAAGTGGATCAAGGACCTCCACATAAAACCAGACACACTGAATCTGATAGAAGAGAAAACTGGGAAAAGACTCAAACATATGGGCACAGGGGAGCATTTCTTGAACAGAACACCAATGGCTAAGATCAAGAAGCATCAAATGGGACCTCATAAAATTGCAAATCTTATGTAAGGTAAAGGACACTGTCAATAAGACAAAACAGCAATCAACAGACTGGGGAAAAATCTTTATCAATCTTACATCAGGCACAGAGCTAATATCCAAAGATATTTATATATACCAAGAACTCAAGAAGTTAGACTCCAGAGAACCAGATAACCATATTAAAAATGGGTAACAGGGCTAAACAGAGAATTTTCAACTGAGGAAACTCAAAGGGTTGAGAAGCACCTAAAGAAATGTTCAATATCCTTAGTCATCAGGGAAATGCAAATCAAAACAACCCTGAGATTCCACCTCACACCAGTCAGAATGGGTAAGATCAAAAACTCAGGTGACAGCAGATGTTGGTAAGGGTGTGGAGAAAGAGCAGCACTCCTCCATTGCTTGTAGGATTACAACTGGTACAACCACTCTAGAAATCAGTCTGGCGCTTCCTCAGAAAATTGGACATACTGTTACCTGAGGAGCCAGATTTACCACTCCTGAGCATATACCCAAAAGATTCTCCAACATATATCAAGAATATATGCTCCACTATGTTCATAGCATCCTTATTTATAATAGTCAGAAGCTGGAAAAACCCCAGATGTACTTCAAAAGAGGAATGGATACAGAGTTTGTAGTACATTTACACAATGGAATACTAATCAGCAATTCAAAATGACAATTCACAAAATTCTTAGGCAAATGGATGGAACTAGTAAATAACATCCTGAGTGAGGTAACTCAATCACAAAAGAACACACATGGTATGCACTCACTGTTAGTGGATATTAGACCAAAAACTAAGAATACCCAACATACAATTCACAGACCACCACATGAAGCTCATGAAGAAGGAAGACCAAAGTGTGGGTGCTTCAGTCCTTCTTAGATAGGGGAACTAAATACTCCAGGAGCAAACATGGAGACAAAGTGCAGCTCAGAGACTTAAGCAAAGGCCATCCAGAGACTTTCCCAACTGTGGATTCCCAGATATAATCACCAAGCTCTGACACTATTGTGGATGCTAAAAATGACTTGATGAAGGTAGCCTGATATAGTTGTCTCCTGAGAGGCCCTGCCAAAGCCTTACAAACACAGAGTTAGATGTTTACAGCCAACAATTGTACTGAATGTGGGGTCTTCAAAAGAAGATTTAGAGAAAGGACTGAAGGAGCTGAAGGGATTCACAACCCCACAGGAAGAAAAAGAGTAACAACCAACCAGACCCTCCAGAGCTCCCAGGGACTAAGCCACCAACCAATGAGTACACATGTCTCTGGCTGCATAAGTAGCAGATGATGGCCTTGTCAGGCATCAATGAGAGGAGAGGTCCTTGGTCCTATGAAGGGTGTAGCTGGATCTCTATTCTCACTCCAGGCTTGAAAATGGATGCACATCTTGCACACCAGCCCATCCCCCCCAAAAAAGACAATTTGACAACAGCAAATGCAACACACCAAAATCAGTGAATGATAATCAAAATAGTAGAACAGATGCTTCATAAAATATTTTGTTTTGTAAATAATGAAACTTAACATTTGCACAGAAATGGCTAATGTGTTCATACGTCTTAAGTTTTAAAATAATTAATAGTGTCCTGCCTAGAAAGCAGCAGAGGGAGAGAATCCCCTTGGCCATATTCGCTGCCTGCCAGAGCAGAAGAGTGTCACTAGGTACTCTAGCACCCAAGCTTTAGAACTCTGGGGGTGAAAACCACCAGGGGTCTGCCTGCATCCAAGAACTGAGCACATAGGCGGTTTGTCTGCCAGTCTGCTGGGTGTGGGGCCTGTGCCCTGCCTGGAAAGCAGCAGAGGGAGAGAATCCCCATAGCCATATTCACAGCCTGCCAGAGCAGAAGACTGTCACTAGGTACTCTAGCACCCAGAGCTTTAGATCTCTGGGGGTGCAAACCGCCAGGGGTCTGCCTGCACTCAGGAAATGAGCACATAGGCTGTTCTTCTGCCAGACCTCCGGGCATGGGGCCTGTGTCCTGTCTGGAGACCAGCAGAGGAGAGAATCTCCACGGCCATATTCGCTGCCTGCCTGAGCAGAAAAGCATCACTAGGTACTGTATCACCCCGAGCTTAAGATCTCTGGGGGTGAGTGATGAACTGCAACGTGGAAGTGTAAACCCTTTCCTCCCCAACTTGCTTCTTGGTCATGATGTTTGTGCAGGAATAGAAACGCTGACTAAGACAGGACCCTACATTTTCCTGCATACTGGAAACATACCTCAGTGTCAAAGACAAAAACTACCTTAGAGTAAAAGGCTGGAAGACAATTCTACAAGCAAATGATCTCAGGAAACAAGCCAGAGTTGCCATTCTAATGTTAGATAAAATTGACTTTCAACCTAGTGTCATCAAAAGAGACATGGAAGGTCACTTCTTGCTGGTCAAAGGAAAAATCCAACAAGAAGAACTCTCAATCCTGAACATCTATGCTCCAAATACAAGGGCACCCTCATTCATAAAAGAAACTTTATTAAAGCTCAAAGCACACATTGCACCTAACACAATAATTGTGGGTGACTTCAACACTCCACTCTCCTCAATGGACCAATCAGGAAAACAGAAACTAAACAGGGAGACAGTGAAACTAATTGAAGCTTTGGACCAATTGGATTTAACATATATATATATATATATAATGTTACATATATACATTTCAACCCAAAGCAAAAGAATATACCTTTTTCTCAGCACCTCATGGTATCTTCTTCAAAATCGATCATATAGTTGGTCACAAAACAGACCTCAACAAATATAAGAAGATTGAAATAATCCCATGCCTCCTATCAGATCACTATGGAGTAAAAGTGGTCTTTAATAACAATAAAAACAACAGAAAGCCCACATGCACATGGAAACTGAACAATACTCTACTCAATGATACCTTGGTCAAGGAAGAAATAAAGAAAGAAATCAAAGATTTCTTAGAATTTAATGAAAATGAAGGCACAACATACACAAATCTATGGGACACAATGAAACAGTGCTAAGAGCTATGAGTGACTCCAAAAAGAAATTCGAGAAAGCATACAATAGAAGATTAACAGAACAACTGAAAGCCCTTGGAAAAAAAGAAGCTAATTCACCCAGGAGGAGAAGAAGACAGGAAATCATCAAACTCAGGGTTGAAATCAATCAAGTAGAAATCAAGAGAACCATACAAAGAATCAACAAAACCAGGAGCTGGTTCTTTGAAAAAATCAACAAGATAGATAAACCCTTAGCCAGACTAACCAAAGGGCAAAGAGAAAGTATCCAAATTAACAAAATTAGAAATGAAAAGGGAGATATTACATCAGAAACTGAGGAAATTCAAAAAATCATCAGATCCTACTACAAAAGCCTGTACTCAACACAATTGGAGAATCTGGAGGAAACTGACAATTTCTTAGACAGATACCAAATACCAAAATTAAACCAGGATCAAATAGATCATCTAAACAGACCCATAACCCCTAAAGAAATAGAAGGTGTCATAGATAGCCTTCCGACCAAAAAAAGCACAGGATCAGATGGTTTCAGTGCAGAATTCTATCAGACCTTCAAAGAAGACTAAACACCAATACTCTTCAAACTATTCCACCAAATAGAAACAGAAGGAACTCTACCCAACTCCTTCTACAAAGCCACAATTATGCTGATACCAAAACCTCACAAAGATCCAAGTAAGAAAGAGAATGTCAGGCCAATTTTCCTTATGAATATCGATGCAAAAATACTCAATAAAATTCTTGCCCACCAAATCCAAGATCACATCAAAATGATCATCCACCAGGATCAAGTAGGCTTCATCCCAGGGATGGTTTAATATAAGGAAATCCATAAATGCTATCCACTGCATAAACAAACTCAAAGAAAAACACTACATGATCATTTCATTAGATGCTGAAAAAGCATTTGACAAAATTCAGCATCCTTTCATGCTAAAAGTCTTGGAAAGGACAGGAATTCAAGGCCCATATCTAAACATAGTAAAAGCAATATACAGCGAACCGGTAGCCAATATCAAACTAAACAGAGAGAAACCACTTTGGAAATCAGTCTGGAGGTTCCTCAGAATACTGGGCATGACACTTCTGGAGGATCCTACTATGCCACTCCTGGGCATATACCCAGAGGATTCCCCAGCATGCAATAAGGACACATGCTCCACTATGTTCATAGCAGCCCTATTTGTAGTAGCCAGAAGCTGGAAAGACCCCAGGTGTCCCTCAACGGAGGAATGGATAGAAAAAAATGTGGTATATTTACACAGTGGAGTACTATTCAGCCATTAGAAACAATGAATTCATGAAATTCTTAGACAAATGGATGGAGCTGGAGAACATCATACTAAGTGAGGTAACCCAGTTTCAAAAGATCAATCATGGTATGCACTCACTGATAAGTGGATATTAACCTAGAAACTTGGAATACCCAAGAAGTAATCCACATATTAAATGATGTCCAAAAAGAACGGAGGAGTGGCCCCTGGTTCTGGAAAGGCTCAGTGCAGCAGTATAGGGGAATCCCAGAACAGGGAAGTGAAAAGGGGTGGATGGGGGAATAGGGGGAGGGAAGAGGGCTTATGGGACTTGCAGGGAGTGGGGACCCAGAAAAAGGGAAATCATTTGAAATGTAAATAAAGAATACATCGAATAAAAAAAAAGAAAAAAATAATTACTAAAAACTGACTCTATGATTTTGAAAGTGAGCTTTGAGTGTTATTTAAGATGGCTTGCAAAGAGGAAAGGAAAGGCAGAAATAAGGAACTTATCATCTCAAATGTAAAAAGTTAAAACAACTGTGCATAGTTATTTAGATTCCTTATGGATTCAAAGCAGAAACTATTCATGTCTTCAATCTTCAACATGGTAGTGTATAAACAGTGATGAATCTGTACCACAGAATACTACATCAAGTAAAAAAACAAATAAAAAAGCAAAAACAAAACAAAAAATCAAACCAATATAAAGCAAAGCAAACAAACAAAAAACTAAAAACATTCCTGATAGACAAACCCAGCTAAACCTCAATGATTATTTTACAAAGCTGAGAAATTAATAAAAATGGCGAACATACTGCTGGTTGAGCGTAAAATTCAAAAAAGAAATTTCAAATAGTTATAAAGAAGCAGAAGATATACTTTCTTTTACTTACATTTCAAATGTTATCCCCCTTCAATAAATAAAATAACAAATAAAATGAAAAAAGATATACTCTCTTTCTTTTTTCTTTTTTTTCTTCCCATCACAAGTGCTGTTCCCTCCTCTTGGTCCCCCTGGAAGAGTTTCTCCACCCATTCCCCATTTCCCCCAGTATCCTCCTATCTTGGGGCATCATCAAGTCTCTGGAGGATTAGGCACATCTTCTTCCGCTGAGGCCAGACACAGCTGTTATCTTCTACATGTATCGAGGAACATGTATCCCAGGGCCTCAGAACAGCCTGTGTATTCTCTGGAAACACTCGGGGATACAGGTTGGTTGATACTGTTGGTCTTCCTATGGGGTTGCCATCTCTTGGAGGGCCTTCACTCCTTCCCCTTACTCTCCCATAGGGGTCCCTGGGCTCAGTCAAATATTAGGCTGTGGGTATCTGTATCTACATCTGTCTCAGTCAGCTGCTGGGTAGAGCCTCTCAAAAGGCTGCAATGCTAGTCTCTTACCTGTAAGCACAACACAGTGTCACTGATGAAGACATACTTTTAATGATAAAATGTTTCTTGTCTTGATCAAAATTTCTTATGAATATCATATTTTAATTATTTTATGATTTTGTAAGATTATTTTACTAGAAAATTTTCTAAATTTCCATTTTCCCTAATATCATTAGAACCTATTCTAATTCAAACTAAGAAAGTTTAAATAATATTTAATATATTTCTTTTTACTGCCACTATTTTAATTTTCTGTAAATTATGTGCAAAGTCACTAAAATATACATGAAATTTTGAATGATTCAGTGAATCCAGATGGTAAGTGGCAAAAATCATTTTTATGATATACTGAGAGATAAAATAAAATTAACATATATGATTGATGCAAACCTGTAGTGTTATTAGTTTATAATCATGTCTTTAATAACTTGAAAAAGTAGTTAGGGTATCTTATGTCCTTTGATGTTACTGATTTAAGCTTTTACATTTTGCTTGCATGAAATTCTTTTTATAAATACTGAATTCAGTTATGAATCTTTAGTACTGTAATTGAAGCCTGTAAAGTTTCCCAAATGAAAATCTACAAAGAGGAAAATACATAGCATTATGAATTATGAATAACGACTCTCATATCAATCACTGACAAGGGTATTATTTGGATATTGCCTTGCAGAATATTAAATTGCTGTTTGTTGTATATTTGTCACCCAGGGGTACATATGAATCAGGATTTCTGTGCATAAGTTATTTTATGCAAATTCTTTTTAGAGCACATGAGCTATTTTATTCCCTAGTCATAAAACTGCCTTCAGGCTTCAGGTCAATTATCTTGCATGGAAAAACTTCTTGTGATTTGCAGAAGGTATCACATCTGTTTCTTTGCCTATAGCCCAAGAAGTGGTTTATTAAATAACAAAATATATTTGCATTATTGAAAAGTAGAAAACTCCTCTGTGTTAGAATTTGAAAAAGATGAAGTCTGTTCTTTATTTCTTACCTTACTGTAAACTTATTTGTAAAGTGTTTGACTATGATTGGGCAGTGATGCGGTCTATTGTTTCCATTGCTGGATGCAGAGAGATATAGAAGGTCAATAGAACAAAGCAAGTAAGAAATAAAGTTCAGGCTGAATTCCATACTTTACAGGCAGGGGTGCTGTAGATTACGGTTTATGTAACCTTCCCAAATCCTAAGGATAGATAGAATATGGTAAAATGGATGATAAAATAGATTGAAAAGAGATTATAAATTACTAATGGGATGCATTGCAAACTTTTTCTCATATCTTTATGCCATTAAAATAGCTATTGTTTAAAAGAATCTTGTTGTTCATAATTACATTATCAATTTAAATTTAATTACACTTGTAATAATTACCGAGAATCCATAAAAGCATATTAAATACTGATGAGAATTTTGTGGGATACTCATGGGAAAAATCTATTTAAAAACCAGACATGTTTAAGAAGCTCTTTTCACCTTTGTAATCTTGATCAGAATGGTCCTTGAAGGCAATTCTAGAAACTACAGACTATTAAACAGTAAGAAGTTATTTTAAACGTCAGGATTAACAAAGCAATGAACTTGCATTCTGAGATGTAGCTTAAGATAATTCTGTTAACATAGACTGGTAACTGGAAGTCCCTACTGAAGTCCATTTATTTTAGTGATCTATGCAAGGAGTAGAGTCAAAGAGAGCAATGTGCTGAAAAACATAAAACAAAACACAGTCAAATAAGCAAATCAAAAAACGCTTCACTGCAGAAATTTTCTTCTTCCTTGTGTTTGAAAACAGGTAAGACAGAGAAGTGGATGGAACATGGTCTAATGGTTAGAGTAATGTGAAATATGCTTCATGTTTTAAAGCATACCTCCATAGGGAATGAAGAACTAAAGAATTATCAGTAGTGTTACTCTTTATTTCTAAATTAAGCACAGTTCCATCATATACAATTAATATCATTTTTATTATTTAACATAATAAATATGTTCCTTGAGAGTTACTTGAAACCAGAGAATTATGCAAATTGCCCGTATGTTCCCATAGAGCACAGAATAAGTGCTACTATATAGGAATTGATTTATATTATTTGCCAAATAAAAGTTTAGAAGGTGAAAATAACTAAATGGCATATCCTGTATTCATAATATAATCAAATATTTTCATTTGCAATTTAGCATGTAATAGCACCCTTTTAGCCAACTAGAATTCTATACTGTTTTTCAAACTAAGAGAAAATTTGAAATATGTAGTAACCTTGGCATTATTGCTTGAAGAATCAACTTTTGACATAATTAAGTGAGCATGAGAGTAAAGAAAAAAGTAAATAAGACAGGTACATACCTTGTTTCAAATTCTGATAATTTTCCCAAAATTAAAAAATCAGAAAAAAGTGTATTTTTCAAGGCAATAAAATAATTTATAAGCCTTACATCAGATATTTTGCTCACTGGTTATGAAAATACAATACCTACATTAAAAGAAGCAATTCAGTGTGCAGATTGTGAAAAAATAGCTTTAGTAATAACTTTCTTTTTCTTATATATTTTATTTATTTACATTTCAAATGTTATCCCCTTTCCTGAATCCCCCCTCCCAGAAACCCCCATCTCATCTCCCTTCTCCTGCTTCTATGAGGGTGTGCCCTAACGCACTTACCCACTCCTGCCTCCCTGCCCTTGCATTCCCCTACAACTGGGGCATCAAAACTTCAAAGGACCAAGGGCCTCTTCTCCCATCGTTGCCCTGCAAGGCCATCCTCTGCTACATATGCAGCTGGAGCCATGGGTCCCTCCATGTGTACTTTTTGGTTGGTGATTTAGTCCCTGGGAGATCTGGTTGGTTGCTATTGTTATTCTTCCTATGGGGTTGCAAACCCCTTCAGCTCCTTCAATCCTTTCTCCAACTCCTCCATTGACGACGAGTGCTCAGTCCAATGTGATCATCTGCCTTTGTATCTTGTCAGCAAGCACTTCTTGCCATCCACAATAGTGTCTGGGTTTGGTGTCTGTACATGGGATGAATCTCCAGGTAGGGCAATCACTTTCCATCAGTCTCTGCTCCACACTGTGTGTCTGCATTTGTTCCCATGAGGGTTTGCTTACTCTTTCTAAGAAGGACTGATGGACCCACATTTCAGTCTTTCTTCTTCTTAAGCTGCATGTGGTCTATGAATTTTAACTTTCTAGAAGAGACTGAAGAATGCATATTAATTTATCATACAGTATCAACATGTACTGAATATTTACGAAATCAATCCTTTCTGAATATAACTATGAGCATTTCAGCTCTGTATCATCAACATATAGCAATGCATTTACATATTCTTCATAATTTAAAATCTTAATACTTAATCATGTATGATCAGAAAACCATAGCAGTAGCATTAAAGTTGTGATAAGAAAAGGGGTCAGTAAATAGAGAAACAAATTCATATAACTCAAGACCTGACCCAGGGATTTTTCATAGGATGGGGTCTCTACATCAGAATCTAACAAACATAGTACAGTGTTTTAAGCAGAACTACATTTATAAACAAAGGCTAGAGAAAAAACAAAGGCTAGACAATAAGGATTCTCATTAAGAGATTCAGTATGAACTAGAAATCCATGTCACTTATTTATTTTGAATGTAGTAGAGATATTTGGGAAACAGAAAATGAACTCATCTTGATAAGAAAAGATTGTATAATGAAAATTCAATTAAAATGTGATAGATAATCCACAGTAAGCATGAAGAAATAAATATCTTCCTACTCCTTGGTTTAAAATAGATATAAACCTATTTGGGATATAGTTAAGTTGGTTAAAGAAATACAAGACATTTGGAGCATAGCTTAACACAATGAATTATAGCAAAGCATATTATCATAGAGATTCTTATTATTAGAAGTCCATAATTAAAAAGACAAGAAAAAGTAAAACTAGACACAATTAAATCATCCAAAAACTGGCAAATTTTGAAAATAAATATGTAATAATATATATTTAATATAACAAATTAATATATTATACATTTGTGTAAAACTTTGAGAAATGATCACAAACAATGACAATAAATATAATAAAACTAAGCATTAATAATAGTACTAGAATCAATAATTCTCCCCCATATCATTAAAAGAACAAGTTCATAAAAGTTAAATAAAGACTGATGCTGCATAATTTCAGGAACTCAAACATAACATTGAAGAATCACATCATATAGCAGTTGCTTACTTAAACTGGAATAAGTGACATGAGATGATCTGTACTAGTAATAATTATAATAGACTCATCTACAAGCTGATGGTTTCCTCCCTTACGGCATGCCATATCCCATCACCAACTTAACATTTACACAAGTGAGACTGACAAGTCTAATGTTTTGTTGTAGAGACCTTTATAATCCCTTTCCCATCCTCTTCCAGGTTTTCCATCTCATGGGCCACAGAGAGGTACTATCAGTTACACTAGTCTTGATTTTTTTCTCTCACAATATGTACTTGTCAGTACACTCCATGTCTCTCAGTGTACAACATATCAAAACCTGATGCCTCCTATGTTTACTGCTGTCCTTCTTAAGACTACTTGTATTTGAACTTTCCTCAAAGCCTCACATGTCAAAAACTTAGCCCACATTTTGGTTTTATTAAGAAGGACCCAGTAAATCTTAAGAAAATGGGATACGGTAGAAGAAATTCAGATAATTTGGAAATGTGTCCTGAAAGAAATATTAGGAGCCCAGCTGCTTCTTTTCCTGCTTTACTTCCTAGATACCATATCAGCTTTTTGCAAGATATTACTTATCATAACATTGTAATTTACCACAAGCACACATGCAAGAGAAAATCAACCAACCATGAACTGAAACCTTTGGAATCATGGCAAAATCCAACATTTCATTACATTAATTTTTTTTGAACAGTACCAGAAATCTGTCTCACATAAGAATTATACCTTATAGAATTTTACTTAACCTCTTCACTAGTCTTTTTCTTTCTGCTTTGACCTATGTTGAGGTTTGGTCTTTTTTCTGTGTTATAATGCTATAAATTCTGTATCCAAAGGTCTAGTTGCCTCAGGACAAGTGAATTCTCACATATGCCAGCTTTGGTTTTGCAAATCTTGCTCCTTAATTTAAAACTATTGGTTAATAAAGATGCCTACAGCCCGTGGCTGGGCAGAAGAGAGGTAGGTAGTACTTTAGTTCTGGAACTTGTGTCTCAGGCAATACCATGAAGAGAGGGAAAATGTAGTAGGATGGCCCCATGCAGGAGGTGGATTTTGAGTACATGGTCGTGAGGGTCAGCCTGTTGGAGTAAAAACAGCCCAAAGGTGGCTCATGATATCTCAGGGTTACAGACAGGGTTGTAGACAAACTAGCACCGAGAATTGATATGTGCCTAGCACTAATGCTTCAAGGCTTATAAATATGAAGGTTTTTATGCCTTTTGTTTTTAAACTAAATGATCTAATGTGCAGGAGAAACCCACAAATAATGTATACTACCACAGACCTATGTCTCTCAATCTCTTCTCCAGAAAGGGGAAATGTGATCTTGTCCAATTCATGATAGATCTTCTCTGTCCTTGAAAAAAGAAGTTCAGCAGCTTCCAAGTAAGCACCAAAGTCCTGTTTTATGTACCACAAACCAGCTACTGTTAATCCTTGATTCTGCACACTTTGGAGATCTGGATCTCTTCCTTTGTGCCTCTCTCTTTACTGTCTCTTGTCATATTTCATGCTTCTGCTCCTCTCTGTCTGGATGAGCCATCCATTTGATTTCCAGTCTTCCATCACCAGCAACCTTTCCTGTGAGTGCATCCCCGACAGTTAACTGAGTGTAGTACTTTCCTGTTACTTCATACTGTTCCCCGCTGCAATTTTTTTCTAGCATTTATCATTTAGTACTGCTGATTGCTGAACATTTGTGACACTAGATCCTATGCTCCCTGATATTTGGGGAACTTCACTGTTCAATTCTCATATTTATCAATCATGTCTTCTCAGTTTTTAACAAGAACATTTTGTTTACATTGTATACATGTTCAGACATTTGAAAATGTACCTCATATTCTTAGGCACATGGATGGAGCTAGAGAACATCATACTAAGTGAGTTAACCCAGACTCAAAAGGTGAATCATGGTATGCACTCAGTAATAAGTGGATATTAACCTAAAAAACTGGAATACCCAAAACATAATCCACACATCAAATGAGGTACAAGAAGAAAGGAGGAGTGGCCCCTGGTTCTGGAAAGACTCAGTGAAGCAGTATTCAGCAAAACCAGAATGGGGAAGTGGGAAGGGGTGACTGGGAGGACAGAGGAAGAGAAAGAGGCTTATGGGACTTTCGGGGAGTGGGGGGCTAGAAAAGGGGAAATCATTTGAAATGTAAATAAAAAATTATATTGAATAAAAAAAAAGAAAAGAATTAAAAAAAATATGATATCATGGCGGGGGGATACATTGTGAATATCAAGTATGATCCATAAAAGTATTTCCTAAGTTTAATTGTATTCAAGTATATCCCTCAGGCTAGGACATCCAGTAAAATATGCGTTAACCTATAAAAAAATTTAAAGTTAAACTTAAGAATATGTTAACAATCACAAATATATTACTTACCTATGTACACATAATTATTATATGTAAAAATATCAAAAAGTAGGTCTTTTAAATAAGCCCACTTAAAATTTTGATATGTAAAAGCATTTTGTCCTAAAAGGTTTTACAAATGCCACTGAAAAATTTAGTGGTATGACTTCATTTTTATTGATCATTACACTTAGCAAAAGCCAGCTTCCCATTAAAATTATTTTCCATTCAGTTTTAAATATTTATTGTAAGATTGAATCCATAATTCTGGCATAGAACAGATACACAACAAACATAAGCTGTATGAATTATTGAAGGAATGTCAGGTACAAAAACCAAGTAAAGCTAAGCAATTTACTACGCATAGATAACAGCGAATATTTCTTAAATATAAGGAGATGAAGAAGATCAAGGGTAAAAATCAGGCATTGACTGAAGTAGATAAAAGAAAAAAAAACAAATAAAATCTATTAGCCTTTTCTAGTTCTCTTGAATCAGGTTCAAGAACTATCACTTACGTTGAGGTCTTTACACATTTGGAGTTGAATATTTGCAACCATGGTGGATACACATCTATTTTCATTCTTTTATATGCATCCATCCAGTTATGCCAAGGAGTAATTTGGCTTCTGGTTAGACTAAAAAATCCGGTGCCTGCAATTGTCTGGTGCCGCGGTGGCCCAGTGATGTCTGTAAAAATGATATTTTACAGACAGAGGCGGAAAAGAAATGCCTCCTGGGAAGAACGGAACTCTCTGGAAGCTGTGGAAGCTGATAATCTCACCTGGAAATTTTCTGTACTTTCTTACTTTCTGGCTATTTAAAATGAGCCCTTAGTTCCCAAGTAGCAGTCTGCCCTGACTTCCTCCTTTTCGCTTCTCACCAGGATTCCTTAAGACCTGGCTGATAATCCGGTCTTTGAAGTCCGCTCACTGACCGCCATCCCCCATTTTAGAATTTCAGTGCCTTGCCTCACAGTTGTTTACATAATTACTACCTTCCAACTACATGCAGGTTTTTATGGCTGTGCGTATGTATATGAGGATGGCTCAGGCACTTCTGTACTGAAAGCATTGACTTACTCAGGAAGTTTTGTTTCACAAGATAAAAGGCTAAATGTTAGATAAGGATTTCTCACAAGAATTTGTTAAGGCCCAGGTGGTATAAGAAACTTCAAACTCTTTGAAGGTTTACTGTAAACTATGAGTGACTCTGTATTCTAATCAGGAAGTTTGATGGCATCTGTAAATTGATCCTCTGTATCTGTTTCTTGAGAAACTTTGTTCCTGATGTTGCATTTCCTTATACCAAATGGCTATGATAATTGTGCCTGCCCCATTGGCTACATCTTTTGATATGGTAATACCAACTCTTCCTGTATAAAAATCCTTGCCTTATGGCCCCCAAAATACATTCAGATCAAACCACCTCTGTGTGTGCGTGGTTTGTTCTGTCTGTCATCTCAGCTGGACCTGTGCCTTCCTGGACCAGAGGACCCTGGATATCCCTAAGCAGACCCACGGTCTGTAACAGTCTGGGTCTGCAGTTCTAGCCCATTGATCAACATGTATATTTTTATGTCAATACCATGATGTTTTTATAACTGTAGTTCTATAGTGAAATCTTGGATAATAATACCTGCTCATATTGTTCAGGACAGAAATGTGCATGGGCCTTGCAATGAATCCACATGCATTGCAATTTTGTGAAGATGCCATTTTCACAACATCAGTTCTATCAGTGCAAGCACATGGTAGGTCTTTCCATTCCTGCTGTCATATTCAATTTCTTTAATGTGTCTTAAAATTTTTATTGTAAAACTATTTCTTTTCCTTGGCTAGAGTTAATCTAAGACCTATTTTGAGGATATGACAAAAGGTAGTGTTTCTTTCATTTATATCTCCGTATGCTTGTCATTTTCATATAGAAGGGAGATTTTGCGTGCTAAATTTGTATTCTACTGCTGTGCTGAAAGTCTTTATCAGTATTAGGAATATCTTTGTGAGGTGTTTAGTGTCTTCTCTTTATATAATCTTATTATCTGCAAATAAGGAAGGCTTCAGAGGTGTTAATAAAACCATAGACTTTTTCTGAACAACAAATTAGGCAATAATCTCTCTCTCTCTCTCTCTCTCTCTCTCTCTCTCTCTCTCTCTCTCTCTCTTCTCTCTGGTTCTATTAACATAACCCAAGTCATCATTGGTTACTGCAAGCAACCTCACAGAGTAAGCCATCTCACTGAGTCCTAGTCATTCTTTTAATGTGCTGAAAAACTGAGGCACATTTCAATAAATATCAAAATATATTTTGAAATGTCACTTTAAACAAACTCAGGGAAGGTGCTTATTAGCTTGTAAAATAGATAACTAATGACTCAATAAATTTGTTCACTATTTACCTTTTGAAATATAAAGCTTTAAGGTCTGAAAAAGTAGTATCAACCAATTTCTCCCTGATTTCATTAACCTGCTGTACAGTTTGCATGTCTCAGGGATCTGAGCTCATAGGAAGAACTCATTTTTTAATGATCTGCCTTCAAACCTCATAGTAATTTTCCAATACAAAATTAGTGCTTTCCATTGACTTATTTTCTTTTGATTCATTTATTTCATTTATATGCATTTTTATTGCATAATAGGATTAAAATATATGCTTCATAATATTTTGATCAATATTTCTCAACCAAAAGATAATCTCTTGTTCTGAAAATATGTAATGTATATAATAGAAACTTAGTAGCCTCTTAACATCTTTATCACCTTGTATCCTGAAAGTGATTTCAAACTAAGCAAAAAATATTTTGGAAAATCAATTTAATTAACTGTTCTTATAGTAAGAATTTTCAAATTAGGTTCTCTTTAGTTTAATTTTTATTCATTTATTTTGTTATTATGTGGTGTTTCATGATAGTTTAAAAAACTCTGCTATCATAATTATCCTGGACTAATTCCTTGAATTATGATATATATGAAATCTCTACAAAAGAGAATTTACAAATTACTAACTTATAATGGGCAACAACAAGATTGAAGTAAATGAATTGACAAAAAGTAAGTCAGTGGCAAACACTAATTTTGTATTGGAAAATTGCTAAGAGGTTTGAAGACAGATCACTAAAAATAGTGATTGGCTAGATCTTCCTATGAGCTCAGGTCTCTGAGAGATGCAAACTGCACAGAAGGTTAAAGAAATCAGGGGGAAATGGGTTGGTTGTGCTTTTCCAGAGCTTAAACTTTTATATTTTAGAAGGTAAACAGTGAACATATTTATTGAGTCATTAGGTATCTACTCTACAAGCTAATAAGCACCTTCCCTGACCTTGCCAAAGTGACATTTCAAAATGTCACTGAAGTAATTTGTCTAATTTAAAATTATATTTTTATATTTTTCACACAAATCTAACCATGTATCTCAGAGGAATTTTGGAGTAAGCTCTACTCTACTTGATCCAGAAAGGAGTGACTCTCTTCCTAGCCATTTATGTTGTTGTGCTATGTGTGTTATGTATTTTAGATGATGATTGCAATTGCATGACCAAGGTCTAATATAACATGATTATATAATACTGCTTTTAAAGACAATAATATTAACGATTTCAGAAATAGACAACTATGTTTTCAATTCATTGATTTGGTTTCTAATTGACATTGTATTGCCTTACATCTTGTTTTAAATTAACTATTCTTTCTACTAAACACACACTACCCAAGTTCATAGATATTCCTGTCTCTAAAATTTAAACAGTCATCCTTGTATGTGTGTTGTGGTTTGATTATGTACTTGTATATATGTACATTTTGCATATATATATGTGTGTGTGTATGTGTGTGTATTTGCTTTTGTTTATGTATTTGAACATTATTAATGAATGCATATATTTGTACATATCTATAACCATCTATATAAATATGTGTCTAGTAAGTCAACTCAACTATAGATGTTTTCCGTGATGAGAATATTATAAAAGAACAGATCAGTGGTATATAAGTTTAATGACAATTAACATCCATCAAATGTGATTTAAGGAATATATACGTGAATTCTTTATAAATGATGACATTCAATGCTTTCACACTTTAATAATGTGGACGTGAAACTTCTGTCATGAAGAGAAGTATTCATTTTCTCATCTTTCAGTTCTAGTGTCATTGATTTATGTATTTTTATTTTCTATATTCTTTGATTATATTCCAAGTGATTTTCCCTTTCCTGGTTCCCCCCTCCCCCTAAGTGCCATAAGCCCTCTTCTCTCTGCCAGTTACCAATCAACCCCCTCCCCCTTCTCTGGGGGTCCCCTACAATGCTGCATCAAGCCTTTCCAGGACCAGGGTCCTCTCCTTCCTTCTTCTTGGAAATCATTTGATATGTGAGCTGTGTCTTAGGTATTCAGAGCTTCTGGGCTTATATCCAGTTATCAGTGACTGCATTCCATGTGTGTTCTTTGAGAATGAGTTACCTCACTTAGGATGATATTTTCCAGTTCCAAACATTTGCCTATGAATTTCATGAATTCATTGTTTTTAATTTCTGAGAGTATTCCATTGTGTAAATAAACCACATTTTCTATATCCATTCCTCCACTGAGAGACATCTGGGTTCTTTACAGCTTCCGACAATTAAAAATAAGGCTGCTATGAACATAGTGGAGCATGTGTCCTTACTGTATGCCGAGGAATCCTCTGGGTATTTGTCCAGGAATAGTATAGCAGGGTCCAAGTGTCATGCCCAGTTTTCTGAGGAACCACCAGACTGATTTCTAGAATGGTTGTACCATCTTGGAATCCTACCAGCAGTGGAGGAGTGTTTCTCTTTCACCATATCCTTGCCAACACCTGTTGTCTCCTGAGTTTTTAATCCTTGGCCATTCTGACTGGTGTGCAGTGAAATCTCATGATGGTTATGATTTGCCTTTTCCTAATGACTAATGATGTTGAACATTTCTTAAGGTGCTTTTCAGCCATCCAAAGTTCTTCAGGTGAAATTTATTTGTTTAGCTCTGTACCCCATTTTTAATAGGGTTATTTGGTTCTCTGGGTTCTTGAGTTCTTTGTATATATTGGATTTTAGCCCTCTGTCACATGTAGGGTTGGTGAAGATCTTTTCCCAATTTGTTGGTTGCCCTGGGCTTCACCCCAGGGATGCAGGGATGGTACAATATACAGAAATCCATCAATGCAATCCACTACATAAACAAATTCAAAGGAAAAAAAACACATGGTCATTTCATTAGATGCTGAAAAATCATTTGACAAACTTCAGCATCCTTTCATGCTAAAAATCTTGGAAAGAACAGGAATTCAAGGCCCATATCTAAACATAGTAAAAGCAATATACAGCAAATCAGTAGCCAACATCAGACTAAATGGAGAGAAACTTGAAGCAATCCCACTCAAATCAGGGACTAGACAAGGCTGCCCCTCTCTTCATATCTTTTCAATATAGTACATGAGGTTGGAGGTCAAAGGGATACAAATTGGAAAGGAAGAAGTCTAACTATCACTATTTGCAGGTGATAAGATAGTATACTTAAGTGACCCCCCCCAAAAAAACTCCACCAGAGAACTTCTACAGCTGATAAACAACGTCAACAAAGTGGCTGCTTATAAAATCAACTCAGGCAACTCAGTAGTCTTCCTATACTCAAAGGATAATCAGGCTGAGAAAGAAATTAGGGAAATGACACCCTTCACCATAGCTACAAACTATATAAAGTATCTTGGTGTGACTCTAACCAAACAAGTGAAAGATCTGTATGACAAGAATTTCAGGTATCTGAAGAAGGAAATTGAAGAAGAACTCAGAAAATGGAAAAATCTTCCATGCTCATGGATTGGCAGGATTAATATAGTTAAAATGGCCATCTTGCCAAAAGCAATATACAGATTCAAAGCAATCCCCATCAAAATTCCAACTCAGTTCTTCATAGAGTTAGAAAGGGCAATTCTCAAATTCATGTGGAAAAACAAAAAACTTAGGATAGCTAAAGCTATTCTCAATAGTAAAACTTCTGGGGGAATCAGTATCCCAGACCTCAAGCAATACTACAAAATAATAGTGTTGAAAACTGCATGGTTTCATGTATAGTGACAGGCAGGTGGATCAATGGAATAGGTCTAGTGGATCTAATGGAATATGTCTGATTTTTGTGTTATGCATTTTCAAATACAGTGAAAAAAAAAACAGTGATAATGTTCCAGTCTGAACTTGAGTCTCAAACAGATTTTTAGCACTTCTGATTACTATCGGAAAGTTGAGGACTTCAGTAAATGCCCTTTTGCCCTGGCGAAGAATAAAAGAATATATTAAATGTACCTAAGTAGCTCCTGTAAGACAGCAAACCGTAACAACATGTTGTCTTGATAAAACACCCCATGAGTACAAATACCTGGGGAACAGCTCTTCTTAACATTTTACAAGCTAAAAAAAATCACGAGATAAACATGTGAGTACTGTGGAATATGTGAGTAATTGTCCTAGCATACAGGTAAGTGTAGAAAAGACTGACAGCTGTCTGTCTATCCCACAATCTCTATGAATATCTTTTCAGTGCAAGAAATATGGTATTTAATGATAACTCTCTCCTTAGCATAAAATATGTCTAAGCCTGCATTTCATTTAAAGATAAAACATTTCATTAACCTTTCTTTTTTAAAAGAAAAAATTTTAAAGGAAAAAATTTTAAAAAAATCTCATAAAATCAACTTTTAAAGAAGAGTTTAAGGGCAATAAACAGAGAACAAGTAGACAATATGCAGAGAGTGAGAGACCTTGGAATTACATAGTCCCCAATTTAATGTCTCCATCAAATATCTCCCCTCAGAATGATGAGAACCTCATGGAAGAGAAGGCAGATAGAATATAAGGGCCAAAGGGGATGCAGGATACAAAGGAAACAAGGCCTTCTAAGCACAATTGATGAACATATGAATTCACAGAGACTGTGGCAGCAGGTAGCATGGCTGCTCTTGTCTAAGCTAGTTGGAATCCCAGTACTAAGTGGAGTACTATCTCTAATTGAGAACTGCTAACAAGGAATAATTGGTTTTCTCCAGTTGTATCTCATTGGGTAAATACAATTAAGGGTAAGTGCCATTCCCTACTGGAGATGAGCAAAAAAATAAAATAAATAGCATTTTCAGGGGTTCTTTGTCTCATAATGCCATATTTGTCTCAGGCCATTTTTACCCTTTTACCTTACCCATTTTGCATATGTGTTATGGTTTCCTGGTTTTTGTATTTAATGTTGTTTCTGTGGGTATGAATGTACCTGTCTGTATGTGTGCTTTTGTTTTGCCCTATCCCATTTTTATTTTATCATTACTTTTTAGATGCCTCTTTGTGCTGCGGGAAGGCTTAAAAAGTGAACAACATGCCGCATTCTGTGCTTGTGCCTCAGCCCTGGTCTCCTGGCCACCCATGCACTGGCTGGCAATGGCCTACTTGTTTTTATCTTATGGATACTCCCTGATCCAGAGCTTTCAAAATGTCTCCACTAAGCTTGCTAATTTCTCCCTGGCAGGTAGCTACCAAGCCAACCTCTGCTTCAAATCCCACATGGCTAGGATTTGCAGCCATACCTTTCTCTCTTAAACCCAGAGGGTCTGCTGTGGAAAGCAAACAGAACACAAACTTAGTTCAGAAAGATGGTAACCCAATTGTTGGGCACAGCAACTAAAAATCTAATCTTGTAAGCCTTATTAAATGCAGACCTTCTGGTGATGAATCCTGATGGATCTGCCATTGAAACCAGGAGACACTTGTAGCTACATTTTGTCCTCAAGCTATCCTGCCCAAAAAAAGCCTAACTTGCTCCTGCTTCCCCTCTTTCCTTCTCCAATCCAGAAGTCCCACATACTCACCCAGTGATTGGCTCCTTTATTCATTAGGGGATTGGTTCACAAGAAGTCACATAAGTATGACTCACTCCTTATCTGCATCCCCTCCAAGGAGAGCGAAATTAGCATCAATATACAAACATCACAGGCCCATCCACAACATATTTGGTTTTTTTCTTTAACTTTCTAATAGTTCTTTTTGAATTTCACATAACACACTCTAATCCCACTCATCGCCTTCACCCCTCTTACCCACCTGCCATCCTTGCTACCACCTCACACAGAGAAGGAAAAGTTGTCATGTTTTAACATCTAGTGTGTCATCATGTTTTTTCTACACTTCTTTGTTTGCAAATGTTCAATTGCAATGACTCCTTGGTCAGATTCAAGGCTTCTGGCTTCTGCTCCTCAATACTGGAACCTTACTGAAACTGTTTTTACTGAAGGGCAAAAGAACAGGAGAGCTCTTCGTACCTTTTATCTGCTATGTAGTGATGCAAAAAGGTCAATGACACCATAAGAAAACCTACAGAACCTACAAAATATCCTAACCTTGGCCCACAGGGAATCACAGAAAATGAGCCATTAACCAGGGAACATTTATGGAACAGATCTAAGTCCCTTCCTCATGTGTAACTTTTGTGCAGCTTAGTCTTCATGTGGATCCCCTAACAGCAGTAGCAGGGGCTTTCTCTAATTCTGCTACCTGCCTTTGGATCCCTTTCCCTTAATTGGACTGCCTTGTCTAGCCTTAATAAGAGAACAAATACCTAGTCCTACTGCAACTTGATATGTCAAGTGGGTTGTTATCCATGTGACCCTTGTTCTAGCTGCCTAGAAACCAATCTTCTCCTGTTTTCCTTCAGAACAAGATGTAGAAGTCTCAGCTCTTCCAGTACCATGCTTTCCTGGATGCTGCCATGCTTCCTGCTTTGATGATAATGGACTGAGCTTCTAACCCTGTTAGCTAGTCACAACTAAATGTTGTTCTTTATAAGAGTTGCTTTTGTCATGGTGTCTCTTTACAGCAGCAAACCCCCAAACTAAGACAAATGAAATGAAAAATTTTACAAAAATATCTCTGTAATACAAATATTAAAAATTAAAATCAAAGGTTAATTTATGAATTCATGTCTAGTAGATTTTGTATACCTGTGTTTAATGTGTATATGTTTATCAACATGCTTTCTGCAACAAAGCTGAACCATTTTATTGTCATAATAGAAAGTCATATGAAGCCCCACACATAACTGAGGGTCTATTGTCATTAAATGGCTGCTGAGAGAATCAATATTCTTTAATTCATGTTGGTTATATGCAACGAGGTATTTTTCAGGTTCTACTAAATAACCCTCACACTTATGCTCATGAAAATAATCAAATGAAAAAATAAATATAACATAATACATCAATACATAATAGGAGGGGCTTTAGAAAGATGAAAGGTTGCAACAGGAGAGATGGAGAATTGAAGAGAATAATGGAAATGAAAATGATGAAAATTTAGTGCAAACATGCATGGACATGTCAAAAAATTAAAGAACAATAAAAGATCTAAAATATAGAGAATAGATGTTTTAGCTCATTAAATTTCTGGAACTCTTAGCAGCAGGAAACATCAGTTCAGCCTCATTAGATTAGTGAACAGTTTGTTCCCAAAATGTGAAATGCTGTTGAGACTATATTATAAGAAAAGCTGTTATAATCTCATAGAGGGATTGTAAAGCTACTTTGGTTAGCAATTTGACAATATCAAATTAATTTAATTTTGAATTAAACTCTGATTCTACAATCTTATTTATC
Source organism: Apodemus sylvaticus (assembly GCF_947179515.1). Lineage (NCBI taxonomy): Eukaryota > Metazoa > Chordata > Mammalia > Rodentia > Muridae > Apodemus > Apodemus sylvaticus. Next base: position 39,630,230 of record NC_067482.1, on the reverse strand, counting down.
ATAATGTAGGCAATAGAATATTTTTAATAAATATTTTTACAATCTTAATAGCAAATTCTACTTTTCTAAAAATTATTTTCAATTCTAGAGTGTACTTCTGATAGAAGAAAAAAACAAACTCATTCAAGATTCACATATATGAGAAATAAAGGCACTTTGGTTTTAAATTAAGAAAAATAACCTCCTAAGAAATGGAAACTGACCAGAAAGTGTTCAAAGTGGTCCAATATGTACAATTGTAGCAGAAGTAATAAAAATGAGCATAAATAATGCTGACTAGAAATTCATTAGTCAGTATTATTTCCTGAGTAAAGACCAGAGGAAAAAATATTTTGTCCTCTTAGAGAAATTATCATGATAAAATATAGAAGTGGTGTTAAACATAGGAAATTACCTTGGGAGATCTTTGCAGGAATTATTGCTACAAGGTTCACCAATAAGTGCTAAAAATTAATATATAAAAATTTGAAAAGAAATCGAATATTAACAGAGTCTTCAAGTAGCTTCTATAGAAAATCTATTGTCAAAGAATGCTATAATCTTTTCTTTAAGAAAATTAGTGAACATGATTTTAAACAAGATATGAAGCATGTATCCCATTAGTAAGACAAATGACCCTAATAAGCCTCTCAATTTAAGGCCCAGAGAAAGGACAAACTGTTCAACAGTTTTCAGACCAAAAGTGCTGTCTAAATTTAATTATGAGGAAACATCACAAAAGCCATTTACATGAAACATTCTACTAAATTATTGGCAAGCAATCAAAGAAATATTTAAAAGCCCTGAAAACCAAGGGACAACTAAATAACTGTTACAGTGAAATAACAAGGTCATATGAAAATTAAATGTCAATCCAAGATTAAAAAAAAAAAGAACTTGAAAAAGTACTCTGTTATAAGTACTAAAGAAACTATAGGAAGTACTACAGTGCACAAACAGTCTGCTAAAGATATTTCTTAGGTCTTGGTCATTGCATCGTGGTCACGTACAGTAAACATAAAGCTCACTAAAAGATATACGGAAATCATTTGTAAGTTACTTTCCAATTTCCTGAAAGACTTATATTGCTTCAAAGAAATAGATGAAATTTATTTGCACACTCAAGAATTTTATTTATATGTAACATATATATGTGACATTTTTATGTAGCCTATATGTGTATGTAGCATGTGTATGTGTATATTTCATTGCCTTCCTAGGGAGAGGGCTGTGCAAGAATTTAATGTCAACATTATACTGCAGATGTTTTCTGGCCTCTCCAGTGTGCCCAGCTATAAGGAAGAGAAAACTTCACTCTGGCTCTGAGACCTGTGTTTGGTGAAATGATAACTCCACTAAGCACTGAATCCAGAAGTTTTTTCTGAATCTCTTCTCTCTTCTGTTGGTCACAGCTACAACATGGCCGGACACTGATACCTAGTGAATTCTCTGAGCTGCCAATTTTTCTCTCTTCTCCTTTACAAATGATAACTTACAAAGTTTTCGTTGGCTGCTCCCAACTTCTTTGTTATAGATTCAACAAGTTTGCAAGTGAAATGACAATGTGTGCTTTTTCAAGCATTGCTGTCCCCTACTCTAGTTTCCTCCTTCACAGCTAAGCATGGTCTGTAAATGATCTGAATACTGTGCCTGCTGAAACATATTTACTCAGTTAGGTCCCTCTGTCTGCTCTCTACTGTAAGTTATATAAATTTCTGTGTTCCTCCTATGACAGTTTTTGAGGATATATTCTCTCCAGCTATCTTTGATTGGGGTCCAGGAAATTCTAATGGACCATGTGCAGCAGTCATCTAGTGTTCAAAGTAAAATATCCATACCTGTATTCAGTCATGATGTAGTCATTCATTCATTTTCTTGGTTCTTTTGCTCTTGTTTGCTGGGTTTACTTTGAGGAAGTATTAGGACCCAGACTCTCAAAGAAGTTCATGCTGTTTTGAAACTCACCTGGTAACCAAGGCTACCCTTCAGCTATGGACCCTTCCAAATGCTATATGTAATGGAAATAATATTTAAAGACTCAATAAATGAGAAAATAAATATAACAAACAATAACAATTCACTGGTTAACACAAAAAGTATGGCATATAAAATAAAATATTATAAAATAATAAAAATCATAAAAACAAAAATGATAGCAATAAAATAATTAAAATGAATGTAAGTATGATTAAATTATAATTTTACAAAAGATACTTGAATAAAAATATGAGATGAGATATATGTCATTCTGGCAATTAACTCAATACTTATGTTCCAAAATTTCTACAAAACAATGAGTATAATGCAATAACAACCAAAATCTCAGTAATACAATTTTAAAATATTATTAACAATACATTATAAAACTTAAAAATTCTTATAATTGAATTTCATCTCTCAAAATAGCTCACAAATATACAACATAAAGAATGATGTGTCAAGGATTTTTTAAATAAAAAGTTAATGTGTTAGTTATGCTTCTGATTCTTTTGATTATATCTGACTAAGAAGTACAATTATGTCTCAGGCAATGACTCATTCCTTGTATTTTCATGCAGTGATGCTGTGTGTTGGATATGGGTTGAGGGTTATTCAATATATGTGTTAAAGACCTGGTTCTCAAACTGTTTAGAGAAAGGTGAAAACTCGAAGAGGTCAGACCTGGTAGATTGATGAGCTGAGATCAACAGGGCATTGCCTTTGAGAAGGGCCTAATGTAGCTCTCAGGAGACCATTGAGCGATTCAGACCAGTGCAATGTTATTGGAATTGGAACTTGGCTCCATCTTGCTCTCTTGTTTCCTGTTTGGTGATATGAGTATTTGTTACCACATATACTTGTAGCTGAAAAGAGTCTTAGCAAAATATGCACATATGTCCACTCTATCTTTCCTGTCTCCACAGTGACAAACTAGCAAAATATCTTCAAAAAATATCCTACTTCCCTTATTATATGTAATAAAATCACCTTACCAAGTCAGTTATTTTCAGTGGAATTTTCTTTCCTTTAACATTTCCTTTAATCTTCTATTTCAGTTTTTCTTCCCAGAGAGAAATTTTTGAAAGTTGCACAGCTTTAGCATTCTTTAGTAACATTTCTGTATTTGTTGCATTATATATTATTAACTATGCTCTGAATTAGCATATATATAGTTTGTATTTTACTTTTTGTAGTTCCAAAGTGTGTTTTCTAAAAGTTTTCTATAAATCCTCTTATGTATTTTTCTTCCAAGTGTTCAAAAAATCAAACCTTTCTTCTAAATGCCTATTTTGATAGAATCAAACTAGTCATTTTTGCCTTCTTGAAGAGAGCATTCATGAAACCATCCTTCTGTATGCTCAACTTCAGTGCCCTCTGTGGTATCCATGTAATTGAAATTTTACATTGAATGGTTTTCCAAAATTTTAACTTCATAAATTATCCTACATTAAAGTAGTTAAATATTTTCCCACAGAGTTTCGAACAATATGATTATTACCATAAACCTGGAATTCCAACATGCCTCCAGCTTGTACTAACCCCTATAATTGAAAGAGAATTAAAAAAGAAACTGTTGTATTTTCTATTCTAACTTACCTTGTACTATAGACAAAGGAGTCTCTGTACTTCTGGATTATATTAAAATCTGTATGTTACCTTCTTCCAGTTCACATTGGTTCAGCAACACATATTAATCTTGCTTTATTTCCTTATTTTATATCTTAAAGGTTGGGTCTGAAAATCTTTCTATAAGGGATAAAAAATAAATATTTCAGATTTTGTGACCTCTTTTTACCTACTCTACTCCATTGTTGTATTATGAAAGCCTTCTTAAGTTAAAACATTACTATCACTTAATTGAATAAATTTGGATTAGAAGCCTTACTTCTTTTTAAATATTTCACTTTTATTTTAAATTATGTGTCAGTCAATATATGTGTATGCACAAGTAATTGCCATGGAGGCAATCATAACCCCATATTCAGAGCTGAAGGTAGTTGTGAAGAAACCATTGTTCATATTAGGAACAAACTCAGGTTCTGTGTAAGAGGACTATGGACTCTTTCTCACTTTGTCATTTCTTCTGTACTTAGAGGCTTGAAGGCTTATTTCATGTATCCAGTGAATGCCAAACATCTTCCAAGGAAAATAACTTAATATTGAGGTTAAAAGGCTTCTTGCTCTGCTTTAGTTGCTGTGATAGTTTTGTTACTGACTTCTAAAAGTAGGTTTGCCATTTTAACGTCTCACTTGTACATCTTACTGCAAACATTTATGGACTTCCCTTAATCTCAATGTCTTATGTATTTGTGCCAAGTTTAAAATTGTGTTATCCCATAAAGTTGGATAGGTTGTGTGAACATCATTTTGATTTTCTTTTATCTGTTGTACCTCTAGAGTTACTGTTTGAAAAAATCCTAACTTTTCCTTTCCAGGATTCCTTTAGTTTGCGTTTTCTTTATTGCTTTTATTTCTGTTTTAGGTCTTTAACTGTTTTATTCATTTCCTTCAACTTTTTTATTTGTTTCTGTTATATGTGAGTGTGTGGGGGGGTCTTCAGATGCTTTGCTTTTTAAAAAAGAATATATTTATTTTCTTCAATTGTTTATTGGTGTTCTCCTGGCCTTCTTTAATATGTTTATTCATTTCCACCATTTTTGTTTGCATTTCTTTTGTATTTCTTTAAGGAAATACTTCTTTTTCATTTAAAAGATCTCTATTATCTCCATACAGTTTGCTTTAACATCTTTTTCATGTGCTTCAATTGTTTTGGAATATGCACGGCCGGCTGTGCTAAGATTTCTGGGCTCTAGTGGAGCCATATTATGCTGACCAAATTGATTTGTTTTAAAGCTAGCATCTAGGCACCTGAATTTTGGATGTTTATATAACTAGGTACTGATTTCTGTGTTTGTCTTTGATGAGTGTTTGTATTAATAATTGTCCACTACAAAATGAAGGATTGTAGATGAAGAATGAAAGTTAAATAGTATATAAATAATATGGAAAATAATAGTTTTAGCCACCTCCCTGGGACCTAGGACCAAGATAGTAATGTGTTTGGGGTTCAAATAATAGTATTAGGCCCTTCTCTTGGACCTAAGACCTAGACAGTAATGGGTTAAGACTATCACTTATAAGTTTAGACTTGTAAAGCTAAATTTAAATCCAATGGTAAAGTTGTTAGTGGCTCCCAGAATATTTGTGTCATGATAACACCAGGGGATGTATCTTAGAGCTCACATGATATACTGTATAATCACATATATTGTGTATTATGAACAAGGTTTACATTGAGCAGTGTCTATACAAAATTCCAGCATTATGAAAGGCAGATAATAGGGAAGAAGTTTTTGAGCAAGTAACAGCTTGATTTCAGTGTGTCTTATAACGTAACTGGATGATGTCTTCTACAATACAGTTAAACCAACAAGTCCTAGAGCAGGAGTTCTTAACCTTTGGGACATGCCCCCACAGTGGTTACATATCAGATATTTTTAAGATTCATAACAGTAGCAAAATTATAGTTATAATTTGAAAAGGAAATAATTTTAGGGTTAGTTGTCACCACCACAAAAATGACGAACTTTAATAAAGGGTCTTGGCATTAGGAAGGGTAAGAACCACTGCTCTGGAGGTTAACAACTTCAATTCCAATAGATGATAATATTGGGGGGATCTGTAAGACCATTTTGACAAACCCCCCAAAAGTAACCTATACTTAGAACTGGGAATTATTTATTGTTAGGCTGTTATGTCTAGCAGGGGCATTATTACTCCATTATAGGGTAACACTGTTTTCTATTGTTTTTATGTGAATGTGAATATTTTATTATGATGCTTCCTCCTTTTCCATAACACTTTGGAAATTTGCAGTCACTCTCTCATCACTAGTGCCTCTTGGCACTCTCACCTCTCTGCCCCTCCTGGGCTCTCCTCCCCTCCCCCTCTCTCCATGTGGTCATTCATAGCTGGCCTCCACTCCTCCACTTCTCTACTCTCTTTCTCTCTCTCTCTCTCTCTCTCTCTCTCTCTCTCTCTCTCTCTCTCTCTCTCTCTCTCTCTCTCTCTCTGACTGTCTTTGCCTCCACTTCCCATTAACTCCCATCCTCTGCCCTGAACAAACTCTGTTCTATACCAAAAAAAGAAAAGAAAAGAAAAGAAAAGAAAATTTGCAGTCTAACAATAAAAGAAACTAAACCTAAGGATATATAAATAATTGACAGAAAAAGGATTAACTGTAGTTTGGCAATTTACTGTAGTGATTACTTTCTGTTATTTTTTATTCAGTAAAAATTCCAAAAATATGTGATTCTGTTAGAACTTATCTGAATAAATCATATCTTTCCTGTCTTTCAAACCCATTCTTTTCTACCTCAATATGAGAGAGAGAGAAAGAGGGAGAGAGAGAAAGAGGGAGAGAGAGACAGAGAGACAGAGAGACAGAGACAGAGAGAATGAAGCACAGAAACTGTTCTGTTTATATGCATGTCTTCTTGTTTTGCAAGATGTGATATCTTGGGAGAGAAGAGAGGACTAAGTCAGTAAACTGCTTACTATGGAAAGATGAAGACCTGAGTTGGATCACCAGAACTCATATAAGCAACTTGGGAATAGTCATTCATGCTTGAAATCTCAGTGATGATTTCATGATGAGAGAGAAATACAAGTCTCTCTGAGCTCACTAGTTTGCCACATTAGTCTATTTGCCAGTGGGAGATGATCTCCAGATCCTAAGTGAATAGGGTCTGAGAAATAACACCTGATGTTGACTTCTGGACTACAAAGGTCACTTGTCCTCCAATATAGAGTTAAAATAATAAAATGCACTAATTGATTAAATCTGTATGGCTCTCTGTCAACATTTATTTTTTGTAATTTTATCTAACAAATCACAGGAAGTATATAGCTATTTTTTAGGCAATTTTTCCCATTCCAATTATTTGGAATTGCTTTTAGCTTTTATAAATGAAAACATAAAAATTACACATGTTAAAAATATGCTGTAACATATATGCACAGAAAGAGAAAAGATAGAAAAAAATCTTATTTTAAAATGAGACCACTATAGAAATAATCATGAAATTATTTAGATTTAAATTAAAAAATTATAAATTTCTTAAGTTTTATTTTATGGAACAGAATTCTTTTTCATTTGAAGTATGGAAACCTACTCCTTAAACCCACCATCACTAGTACCCCAAATTTAATATAAAACACAGTATTTCAGTAACTTATAACTAGCTACAAACAATTTTATTGTGCAGTTTAAGATTTCTGGTATGGGTTATTTGGCTAACTAGAAGCTCAAAGCATTTTGTTATTAAAAACTGTCCAGACTAAAGTTTCTATATAGAAATAACATGCTGTACCTATTGTTTTCTCATAACTTTGACATGGTTTTAAATCTAAAGAATTATGAAGAAGACACCATCTGTTTCCCTTTTTTTTCTGGTGGAAAGTAGCTAGACATATTTAGAAAAATATCTGTCAGCAGAATGACATGTACTGTGCAAAAAATTAGAAGAAATAATAATGTGTGTAGCCAGAATACCAGTGGAGATCTTACAGGATAGTGATGGAAAGAGCAAACAGTTCTGGATTAGAGACCAGAGCCTGTGTGTTAGTTCTCTCTGACCTATTAAGGAGTCAATAGTAAACACAAAACCTGCTTATAGGCCCAATGGCAAGTGCATAATGGACTTTGAAATGCTAATGACTTATGGAGCAGGATTGCAAATAATATTTTTCATTATACTATATGTAACTTGATTCAAATTATTTTAACTTTTTGTTATAAATAAAGCAAAGTAAATGAGTTAAGTAACTGGAAAGTTGATGTTCCTATAAGGCTAAGTCGCCCATCATTGTTTTGAAATGCATGTAGCAGGCTTGTGTAACTAATAACAGCTCTTATGACCTTACCTGTGATAATTTATGGATAAAAGGAGAATATAAAAATAACAGAATAAAAAGAGAATAGAAACTTAAAGTATGATTATGCATACACCCATGGGCAGTAATTGTTACTTTTTTATTCCTTCATAATTCTATGCCTATCACATACAGAAGGCTTGTATTAAAATTTGCACTGCATTTTTCAATTTGAAAGTAAAATTCTACCTTTCTATAATTCGAATTATCCATGCCTTGCTAAGTTTCATAAAGTCATTGAGGCTTGTTTGATTTGGTAACTGAATTTTCCTATGCCTAGGAAAGTATCTAAAATACAGTATTTTTCAGAAACATTAAAATGTTGCATGAAGAATTTTTAAAAAATTTTTCCAAGATGAGCAAGACAAACTTTGCATACCTTAGGCTAGCAGGATCCTTTTGAAAAAAATGTATTGATCTATTATTCTCTTTCCTGTGCTATTCTCTTGGGAGTTGCTCTTATCCTATCTCTGATTCATTCTGTCAAATATTTCTCTGATTTGTCACTTTGTCTGCCCCTCAATTAGACTTTCGAACATGACAGTTACCTTATATAAACTAATTTTACCTTAAATGTGTGTGCAAAGGTAATCTTTGTATTCTAGCAAGAGGAATTAAATTTGTGTCTTATGTCTGCATTCGAGGCAATCACATACCCTAGAACATCTTTGAGTATGATATCTTGCCAAAACAGTCATGTTGCTGGATTAAAATTTTTCTATCACTGGAGAATGATTTAAATTATGTGCTTCTTAGCCGGGCGTGGTGGCACAGCCCTATAATTCCAGCACTTGGGAGGCAGAGGCAGGCAGGTTTCTGAGTTTGAGGCCAGCCTGGTCTACAGAGTGAGTTCCAGGACAGCCAGGGATACCCAAGAGAAACATTGGCTCAAAAAAGAAAACAAACCAACAAACAAAAATTATGTGCTTCTTTCTTTTATTAAAAAGATGTGTTACCTTTATTATGACATTTTTGTGCCAATGGAATTCAGCATGTCTATCAGTATTTTGAATAAATGCTTTAATTAATAATCCTGGACCAGAAGGAGTCACAGCAGCTAAAAGAATTTGACTTGAAGCCCTTGTAGCCTACGTTCAATCTCTGGGACCCACGTGAAGAGGAGAGGAGGGAACAGACCCCATAAAGTTGTCCTCTGACCTCCACATGCATGCTGTTCTCCATATCACACACACTTTAGATAATAACACTTTTTATTTTAAATATCAACAGAATCTACTCAAATCAATATTTTCAAACAATATTTTTTTTTTGTTATCTTCACTGTGTCTTAGGTGCAGCATTGTATCAGTAAAGAATGGATACATAGTAATTCTCCACATTTTGACCAATTGTATATTTCTACAATGGTTACTGCCTAGTCGAAAGAGATACTATTTTTATTTATTTATTTATTTATTTATTTATTTATTTTTATTTACATTGCAAATGATTTCCCCTTTTCTGGGTCCCCACTCCCCGCAAGTCCCATAAACCCTCTTCTGTCCCCCTATTCTTCCATCTACCCCTTCCCACTTCCCTGTTCTGGAATTCCCCTATACTCTTGCACTGAGTCTTTCCAGAACCAGGGCCCACTCCTCCATTCTTTTTGGACATCATTTAATTTGTGGATTATGTCCTGGGTATTCAAAGTTTCTAGGCTAATATCCACTTATCAGTGAGTGCATACCATGATTGATCTTTTGAGACTGGGTTACCTCACTTAGTATGATGTTCTCTAGCTCCATCCATTTGTCTAAGAATTTCATGAATTCATTGTTTCTAATGGCTGAATAGTACTCCATTGTATAAATACACCACATTTTTTTGTATCCATTCCTCCGTTGAAGGACATCTAGGTTCTTTCCAGCTTCTGGCTATTACAAATAGGGCTGCTATGAACATAGTGGAGCATGTGTCCTTATTGCATGCTAAAGAATCCCCTGGATATATGCCCAGTAGTGGTATAATAGGGTCCTCAGGAAGTGACATGCCCAGTTTTCTGAGGAACCGCCAGACTGATTTCCAAAGTGGTTGCACCATCTTGCAATCCCACCAGCAGTGGAGGAGTGTTCCTCTTTCTCCACATCCTCGCCAATACCTGCTGTCTCCTGAACTTTTGAACTTAGCCATTCTGACTGGTGTGAGGTGAAATCTCAGGGTTGTTTTGATTTGCATTTCCCTAATAATTAATGATGTTGAACATTTCTTAAGGTGTTTCTCAGCTCTCCGAAGTTCTTCATGTGAAAATTCTTTGTTTAGCTCTGTACCCCACTTTTTAATGGGGTTATTTGGGTCTCTGGGTTCTACTTTCTTGAGTTCTTTGTATATATTAGATATTAGCCCTCTGTCGGATTTAGGGTTGGAGAAGATTCTTTCCCAGTCTGTTGGTTGACATTTTGTCCTTTTGACGGTGTCCTTTGCCTTACAGAAACTTTGTAGTTTTATGAGGTCCCATTTGTCAATTTTTGACCTTAGAGCATAAGCTATTGGTGTTCTATTCAGGAACTTTTCCCCTGTGCCCATGTCCTCCAGGGTCTTCCCCAGTTTTTTTTTTTTTCAATTAGTTTCAGTGTGTCAGGTTTTATGTGGAGGTCCTTGACCCATTTGGAGTTAAGCTTGGTACAAAGAGATAAGAATGGATCGATGCGCATTCTTCTGCAGGCTGACCTCCAATTGAACCAGCACCATTTGTTGAAAAGACTATCTTTTTTCCACTGGATGCTTTCAGCCCCTTTGTCGAAGACCAAGTGACCATAGGTGTGTTGGTTCATTTCTGGGTCTTCAATCCTATTCCATTGATCCGCTTGCCTGATATTGTACCAATACCATACAGTTTTTATCACTATTGCTCTGTAGTAGAGTTTAAAGTCTGGGATATTGAATCCCCCTGAAGTTCTTTTACTGTTGAGAATAGTTTTAGCTATCCTGGGTTTTTTGTTATTCCAGATGAATTTGAGAATTGCTCTTTCTAGCTCTATGAAGAACTGGGTTGGGATTTTTATGGGAATAGCATTGAATCTGTAGATTGCCTTTGGCAAGATGGCCATTTTAACTATATTAATCCTGCCAATCCACGAGCATGGAAGGTTTTTCCATTTCCTGAGATCTTCTTCGATTTCCTTCTTCAGAGATCTGAAGTTCTTGTCATATAGGTCTTTCACTTGTTTGGTTAGAGTCACCCCAAGATACTTTATGTTGTTTGTAGCTATTGTGAAGGGGGTCATTTCCCTAATTTCTTTTTCAGTCTGCTTATCCTTTGAATATATAAAGGCTACTGATTTGCTTGTGTTAATTTTGTAGCCAGCCACTTTGCTGAAGTTGTTTATCAGCTGTAGGAGTTCTCTAGTAGAGTTTTTAGGGTCACTTAAGTATACGATCATATCATCTGCAAATAGTGATAATTTGACTTCTTCCTTTCCAATTTGTATCCCTTTGACTTCCTTCTGTTGTCTAATTGCTCTAGCTAGGACTTCAAGAACTATATTGAAAAGATATGGAGAGAGGGGGCAGCCTTGTCTAGTACCTGATTTTAGTGGGATTGCTTCAAGTTTCTCTCCATTTAGTTTGATGTTGGCTACCGGTTTGCTGTATATTGCTTTTACTATGTTTAGATATGGGCCTTGAATTCCTGTCCTTTCCAAGACCTTTAGCATGAAAGGATGCTGAATTTTGTCAAATGCTTTTTCAGCATCTAATGAAATGATCATGTGGTTTTTTTCTTTGAGTTTGTTTATGTAGTGGATAGCATTTATGGATTTCTGTATATTGAACCATCCCTGCATCCCTGGAATGAAGCCTACTTGATCATGGTGGATGATCATTTTGATGTGTTCTTGGATTCGGTGGGCAAGAATTTTATTTAGTATTTTTGCATCGATATTCATAAGGGAAATTGGCCTGAAATTCTATTTCTTAGTTGGGTCTTTGTGTGGTTTTGGTATCATCGTAATAGTGGCTTTGAAGAAGGAGTTAGGTAGTGTTCCTTCTGTTTCTATTTGGTGGAAGAGTTTGAAGAGTATTGGTGTTAAGTCTTCTTTGAAGGTCTGATAGAATTCTGCACTGAAACCATCTGGTCCTGTGCTTTTTTTGGTTGGAAGCCTATCTATGACCCCTTCTATTTCTTTAGAGGTTATGGGTCTGTTTAGATGGTCTATTTGATCCTGGTTTAATTTTGGTAATTGGTATCTGTCTAAGAAAATGTCCATTTCCTCCAGATTCTCCAGTTGTGTTGAGTATAGGTTTTTGTAGTAGGATCTGATGATTTTTTGAATTTCCTCGGTTTCTGTTGTGATATCTCCGTTTCCATTCCTAATTTTGTTAATTTGGATACTTTCTCTGTGCCCTTTGGTTAGTCTGGCTAAGGGTTTATCTCTCTTGTTGATTTTTTCAAAGAACCAGCTTTTGGTCTTGTTGATTCTTTGTATGGTTCTCTTGGTTTCTACTTGATTGATTTCAGCCCTGAGTTTGATGATTTCCTGTCTTCTCCTCCTCCTGGGTGAATTAGCTTCTTCTTGTTCCAGGGTTTTCAGTTGTTCCTTTAATCTTCTAGTGTTAGCTCTCTCGAATTTCTTTTTGAAGGCACTCAAAGCTATGAGTTTTCCTCTTAGCACTGCTTTCAATGTGTCCCATAGATTTGTGTATGTTGTGCCTTCATTTTCATTAAATTCTAAGAAATCTTTGATTTCTTTCTTTATTTCTTCCTTGACCAAGGTATCATTTAGTAGAGTATTATTCAGTTTCCATGTGTATGTGGGCTTTCTGTTGTTTATACTGTTACTAAAGACCACTTTTACTCCATAGTGATCTGATAGGAGGCATGGGATTATTTCAATCTTCTTATATTTGTTGAGGTCTCTCTTGTGACCAACTATATGATCTATTTTGGAGAAGGTACCATGAGGTGCTGAGAAAAAGGTATATTCTTTTGCTTTGCGATAAAAAGTTCTCTATATATCTGTTAACTCCAATTGGTTCAAAGCTTCAATTAGTTTCATTGTCTCCCTGTTTAGTTTCTGTTTGCCTGATCGGTCCATTGGTGAAAGTGGAGTGTTGAAGTCACCCACAATTATTGTGTTAGGTGCAATGTGTACTTTGAGCTTTAGTAAAGTTTCTTTTATGAATGAGGGTGCCCTTGTATTTGGGGCATAGATGTTCAGGATTGAGAGTTCTTCTTGTTGGATTTTTCCTTTGACCAACAAGTAGTGACCTTCCATGTCTCTTTTGATGACTTTAGGTTGAAAGTCAATTTTATCTGAAATTAGAATGGCAACTCCGGCTTGTTTCCTGGGACCATTTGCTTATAGAATTTTCTTCCAGCCTTTTACTCTAAGGTAGTTTTTGTCTTTGACATTGAGGTGTGTTTCCTAGTGATCCCTCTGTGTCCTTGCAGACAGCAAATATGGCTGCGGGACTTCTCTCCTTCCACAGCTTCCCGAGCCCGGCGGGCTGGCAGACCATTTTCAAACAATATTATGAGCATTTTTAAGTATAACTGCTAGTGTTAGACTGTCTAGATTCTGTTCTCTTTTTTTTCCATTTATTTATTTATTTATTTATTTATTTATTTATTTATTTTCCAGATTTTTATTCTCCCACCCCATCCACCCTCTGACTGTTCTACATCCCATGCGTCCTTGCCACCACCCTGTATCCACAAGGATGTCCCTACCCTATACCCCTCACTCCACCTGACCTCTAAACTCCCTGGGGCCTCCTGTATCTTCAGGATTAGATGCATCATCACTGATTGAACACAGACTCAGCAGTACTCTGCTGTATGTGTGTTGGGGGCCTCATATCAGCTGGTATATGCTGACTAGTTGATGCTCTAGTGTTTGATAGATCTCAGGGGTCCAGATTATTTGAGACTGCTGGTCCTCCTACATGGTTTCCTTCCTCCTCCACTTTGTTCTGCCTTTCCCTCATTCAAGCACAGAAGTCAGCAGCTTCTTTTCATCAGTTGGGTCCAAATATCTGCATCTGACTCTTTCAGCTGCTTGTTGGGTCTTCAGGAGTGAGGTCAATGCTAGGTTCTTTTTTGTGAGTTCTCCCTCCATACCCTCTGTAATAATGTCTGGTCTTGGGTCCCCCCTTGAACAGGATCCACTTTGGGCCTTGACACTAGACCTTCTTTTCCTCAGGCTGCTCTGAACTCAAAAAGTTCAACAAGCTGAAGGGCCCAAGTGAGGATGCCTCAGTCCCACATAGAAGGTAGAAGAAAGCAATCACAAGTGGGGAGGGAGGGACCTGGGAGAGAAAGTGGACAGGTAGTGAGGAGGGAGTAGGGAACCTGATCTGGTATTAAGTGAGGGAAAAGGATTGAAGTCCTGAGGGCCAGCAGAAAGAATTGAAACCGGCAACCTTGGGAGGTAGGAGGTTGGGGGAACACTCCAGAATGCACCAGAGACCTGGGAGGAGAGAGACTCTCAGGAATCAAAGTGAGGGACCTTAGAAAGAATGCTCCACAGTAGAGAGAGGGAACTTACAGAGCCCACCTCCAGCAGGAAAACAGGGCATCAAGTGAGGGAGAGGGTTGCCATCCCACAGTCACAACTCTGACCCATAAGTGTTCCTGTCTGAAAGAACTACAGGGATGGAAATATGTGTGTTTCTTTTACCAATGAAATTGGTGAATAAAATGATCCTTAGGCCTTTTTCTACTTTGAAAATTTGTGATTACATATTTCTGTCATAAAAACTTTGTAACCACTTCAAATTTGGAGTTTACTTTATTGAAAAGAGTTTTAGGTCTGCAAAGTAATTTTGATTAGTCTGGTAATAGGCACTATTAAAAATTGAAAGAGCTATAGTGACTAACATACAGCTTTAAAAGCAGAGGTCAAAACCTGTCCTATGTTATTTACTAATTATGGAGCTGCACAAAGACACAACTCCCTCTTCTTTCAATTCATTATTAAAGAGTCATATCAAACAAAGTAAGGCTGTTAAAATTAAATGGCAAAAATGCATCCAAATTTCTGATCCTGAAAATTTGGTTGTATTAAATCAGCAGTCTTATATTTTTCAAGCACCACGTTCATTTTAAAATATTTTTATTTAGACTATTAATGTTTAATGATTTTTATTAAAAATGGACTGTCTAAAACTCTCAATTACCATAGATGGATAAAACAAGACATTCCATGACAAAACGAAATTTACACAATATCTTTGCCCAAACCCAGCTCTATAGAGGATAATGGGTGGAAAAAAGCAACACAAGGTAGGTAACTACACCCTAGAATAAGCAGTAAACTAATCATCCTTCAGCAAACCCAAAAGAAGATGACACACAAACAGAATTCCAACTTTAGCAATGAAAACAGGAAGCAACTATCACATTTCCTTAATATCTCTTAACATCAATGATCGTAATTCCCTAATAAAAAGACATAGACTAACAGACTGAATTTGTAAAAAGGACCCAACATTTTGCTGCATACAAGAAATCCACCTCGGTGACAAAGACAGTCACTACCTCAGAGTCAAAGGTTGGAAAAGCAAATGGTCCCAAGAAATAAGCTGGTATGGCCATTCTTATATGGGATAAAATCGACCTTCAACCAAAAGTTGTCAAAAAAGATAAGAAGGGACACTGCATACTTGTCAAAGGAAAAATATACCAAGATGAACTCTCAATTGTGAATATCTATGCTCCAAATGTAAGGGCACCCACACTCATAAAAGAAACTTTAGTAAAGCTCAAAGCACACATTGCACCACACACAATAATAGTGGGAGACTTCAACACCCCATTTTCAACATTAGAAAATCATGGAAAAAGAAACTAAACAGGGACACAGTGAAACTACTGAAGTTATGGAGCAAATGGATCTAACAGATATTTATAGAACATTGCATCCTAAAGCAAAAGAATATAACATCTTAGCAACACATGCTACCCTCTCCAAAATTGACTATATTATTGGTCACAAAACAGTCCTCAACAGATACAGGAATATTGAAATAATTTGATGTACCCTATCAGATCACCACGGCCTAAGGCTGATCTTAATTTCAAACAAAAACAAAAGCACACATACATATGGACTTTGAACAATGCTTTACTCAATGATAGCTTGGTCAAGGAAGAAATAAAGAAATTAAAGTTTTTTTTTTTTAAAATTTAATGAAAATGAGGACACATCATATCAAGACTTATGGGACAGAATGAAAGCAGTGCTAAGAGAAAATTTCATAGCTCTAAGTTCCTCCAAAATAAAATGAAGAGAGTTTACACTAGCAGCATGACAACATACCTGAAAGCTCAAGAACAAAACGAATCAAGTGTACCCAAGAGGAGTAGACTGCAGGAAATAATCAAACTCAAGGCTGAAATCAACCAAATAGAAACAAAAAGAACTATACAAAAAAAATCAACAACACCAAGAGCTGGTTCTTTGAGAAAAACAATAAATAGATAAACCCATAGCCAGACTAACTAAAGGGCACATAAGCACTACCCAAATAAATAAAATCGGAAATGAAAAGGGACACATAACAACAGAAATTGTGGAAATTCAAAAAAATCATGAGATCCTACTACAAGATATTATACTCAACAAAATTTGAAAATATGGATGAAATGGACAATTTTGTAGATATATACCAGGTGCCAACATTAAAACAGGATCAGATAAACCATCTAAATAGTCTCAGAAGTCCTGAGGAAATAGAAGCAGTTGTTAGTCTCCCAACACAAAAAGAACCCAGGACCAGATGTGTTTAGTGGGGAATTCTATCAGATTTTCAAAGAAGAACTAATACTGATACACTTCAAACTCTTCAACAAAATAGAAACTCAAGGAACATTAGCTAATTCATTCTATGAAACCATAATAACTCTTATTTCTAAACCAAACAAAGACAAAACAAGGAAAGAGAACTTCAGAACAATTTCCCTTATGAACATTCATTAAAAAATACTCAACAAAATTTTGGCCAACTGAATCCAAGAATACTTCAAAATGATAATTCACCACGATCAAGTAGGCTTCATCCCAGGGATTCAAGGATGCTTCAATATACAGAAATCCATCAATGTAATCTATTACATAAACAAACTCAAAGAGAAAAACCACATGATAATTTCATTAGATGCTGAAAAAGCTTTTGACAACATCCAGCATCCCTGCATAATAAAAGTCTTGGAAAGATCAGAAATTCAAGGCCCATACCTAAACATAGTGAAAGCAATATACTGCAAACTGGTAGCCAACATTAAATTAAATGGAGAGAAACCTGAAGCAATTGCACAAATCTCAGGGACCAGACAAGGTTGCCCACTGTCTCTCTGTCTTTTCAATATAGTACTTGAAGTCCTAGACAGAGCAATCAGACAACAAAAGAAGATCAAAAATAAACAAATTGGAAAGTAAGAAGTGAAAAATATCACTATTTGCACATGATATGATCATATACTTAAGTGACCCACAAAATTACACCATAGAAATACTAAAGTTAATAAACAACTTAGCAAAGAGTCTGTATAGAAAATAAACTCAAACAAATCAGTAGCTTTCCCCTACTCAAAGGATATACAAACTGAGATAGATATTAGGGAAATGACATCTTTTACAAAAGTTAAAATTAATATTATCTACCTGGGTATGACTCTACCCAAGCAAGTGAAAGATCTGTATAACAAGAACTTCAAGCCTCCGAAGAAATTGAAGAAGACCTTAGAAGGTTGAATGATCTCCCATGCTCATGTATTGGCAGGATTAATATAGTATAAATGGCTATCTTGCCTAAAGCAATCTACAGATTCAATGCAATCCCCATCAAAATTCCAAATCAATTCTTCATAGAGCTAGAAAGAACAATCTGAAAATACATTTGGAATAACCAAAAAAAAAAAAAAAAAAAAGGAAAGCAAAAAGTATTTTCTACAACAAAAGATCTCCCAGGGGAATTGCCATCCCTGACCTCAAGCTCTACTATAGAGCAATAGTGATAAAAACTGTATGGAATTGGTATTCAGATAGGCAGGTAGATCAATGGAATAGAAATGAAGACCTAGAAATGAACCCACAAACATACAGTCACTTGATATTTGACAAAGGAGCTAAAAACATCCAGTGGAAAAAAGACAAAATTTATAACAAATGGTGCTGGATCAACTGGAGGTCAACATGCAGAAAAATGCAAACTGACACATTCTTATTTCCTTGTACTAAGCTCAAGTCCACGTGGATCAAAGACGTTCACATAAACCAGATACACTGAAGCTTATAGAGGAGAAAGAGGGAACGTACCTTGAACACATGGGCACGGGGGAAATTTCCTGAATAGAACAACAATGCCTTATCCTCTAAGAAAAAGAATTGACAAATGGGACCTCATAAAACTGCAAAGCTTTTGCAAGACAAAGGACATGGTCAATAGGATAAAATAACAACCAACAGATTGGGAAAAGATTTTTACCAATCCTACATACAATAGAGGACTAATATCCAATGTATACAAAGAACCCAAGATGTTAGACTCCAGAGAGTCAAATAACCCTATTAAAAAATAAGGCATAGAGCTAAACAAGGAATTCTCAACTGAGAAACTCGAATGGCTCTGAAGGACCTAGTAAAATGTACAGCATCCTTAGTTATAATGGAAATACAAATCAAACCAACACTGAGATTCCACCTCATACCAGTCAGAATGGCTAAGAGGAAAAACTCAGGTGGCAGCAGATGCTGGAGAGGATGTGGAGAAAGAGGAACACTTCTCCATTGCTGGTGGGATTGCAAACTGGTAAAACCTCTCTGAAATCATTTTGGAGGTTCCTCTGAAAATTAGACATATTACTACCTGAGGACCCTGTTACACCACTCCTGGGCATATACCCAGTAGATGATGCTCCAATATGTAATAAGGACACATGCTCCAGTATGTTCATAACAGCCTTACTTATAATAACCAGAAGATGGAAAGGACCCAGATGTCCTTCAACAGTGTAATGGATACAGAAATTGTGGTATATATACACAATGGAGTACTATTCAGGTATTAAAAACAATTCTTTCTTGTACCATTGATGAGCGTATACATTCTAGTACATACTAGTACATACATACAAAACTGTCCTGACAAAATTCGTACAAGATATAGGAAAGAAATTAAAAGATTTTATGAGCCAGACACAGAAAATTGATGAACTGACCAATTCAGAGCAAGATGCCAGTTAAACTCTTCTTGGTGTTTGCCAAATTATTTGTTCTTGATGATGTCTGTATTCAATTGGGATAATTTATGAAGAGTTTCTTCTAAAGTGAGATTTTAAACTCAGATATTCATATAATGATAAGCTCATTTATAACATTTAATGGAGTTAATATGTCCTGATGCATTCTATGTCTTCAGCTCATAGAGCAGGTTGCATCACATTGCTAAGAGATAAATAGCATCAATCCCATGAAACACTTCAGTTGACTTTATTCTATCATTGCAATCATTATGTGTCTATACAATGCTGCCCTAATAAAACATCTTAGTCAATTTTCAATTATTGTTAAAAGACACCATTCCATGACAAACTCTTACAAAGAAAACATTTAATTGGGGCTGGCTTACATTTTCAGAGGTTTAGTTCATCAGTGTTATGCCAGGGTGCATGGCTACATTTAGGCAGACATGGAGCTGGAGAGGTAGCTGAGAGCTCTACATCTGGATTAGCAGACAACAGGAAGATAGATGGGAGCAGGGGGACTCTGGAACTCACTTGAGAGTTTGAAACCCCAAAGCCCAACCCTTAGTCATACATATCCCCTAAAAAGGACCCAACTATTCCAATAAATCCATACCTCCTATTCCCATTGATATAACATCAGTCTCTAATGACAAACCACTCAAATTTCTGAACCTGTGGTGGTCATTATTGTTCAAACCACGAGAGGTGTCCTGAGTTTTCTAAGCCTGATTTTCATATTATGGAAATAAAATAATTTAAGGTTTTGCTGAAAAACTAACTTCTCTAGTTTATAAAAAAAAGTTTGAGTGTTAGATAAATATAATAGATGAATGTACAGAAACAAATCTAGCTAGAGAATCTCATTGTTTATTTCATTTCATGGAACTGTAATATAGATCTGTACATAGGCAATTGTGAACTCAGCAAACCATTGCCTCAACCAGTCACATGCTTCCATCGGTTTCCTGTTTCCACCTGTTGTCATCTGCTGTCAGCCATAATGAACTCTAACCTTCTGAAAGCCAAATAAAGCATTCCTCTCTTTAATTGCTTATCTCAGAGTATGTTATAGAAGCAATAAAAAAGTAAATCAGACAGTACATTCCTGAGGTAAACATTACTATACCCTTTGACAAATAACCAAACTCATTCTGAAAGATTCTAAATGATGGCTTGGGTGTCTTGTAAATTGGAAAAGAATAACTGCAGTTTATGTCATGATTTGGATGTGATGATTTGCTCAGTCCCTGTTCTCTTATCTCTGATCACCTCTGGAGACTTAATACAGTATATTGATGTACATCAATAACCATCCTCCATAGGGGAAAATTGAAGGATGAAGATACGGTTAATATGTTGAATTCAAACAGCTCTGAAAACACGTACCTTATACTTTAGCCATTTTCATCATGTTAATTATTTCAAATTTTAATCACATGTGTATATACTTGTATATACATACATACATGCATACATGTACATATATATACAGTGAGACATGCATATAGACATATATCATATACACACATATGTGTATATTTATACACCTATACCTATGTCTATGCATATACATTCAAAATAGGTGCATACAAGTATAAAATTTGTTATATGGTAATTTGAACATATGAACAGTAACTATATTCTATTTTTCCCTAAAAAATGGTTATTAATGCACATCAGTGTAGTATATATTACATTACATGGCATATACTATATTTCCAAGTCCTGCATTATCAGGAATGGGCAGTGTTTCCTGCCCCTGAAGCACAGTTAGTAGCATATTTCTGGGAGTATGACTTCCTTGTGTGTGTATATATATTTTTTTCCTTCTGAAAATATTCTGTTTCCCTACCAGGGTTTAGGAAAATATTCTTCCTGCCAAGTTTATTGAGGAATGTCACCTCTATCAAGGGTGGACTCCATGATAATAAGAGAAATCATGACTTTGGGGTGAGAGGATGTGTCTGTGTCCTTAGTAATCATTATTATCCTTATACCTTATTATCATTATACTTATACCTTAGTATCATTATTAAATGCTGTGATCTTCAAGATAACCCTTAAGGCTGTGAGAAAGAACTCTAAAAATAGGAGTTCACGAATATATAATCTCTCAACTATACAAAATTTAAGTATGTAATATAATTTATTTGAGGGGCTTCATTAACATAAAAGAAAAATGGCAGCTGCACTGTAAGTCAGCTTCTCAGAAATATATTAAAGATCAAGATAAAGAGATTTTGGTCATGATGATCTCAATCTCTTTTTTTATACTCCATATTTTATTCCCCCTCTCAGTTCACCCTCCAATATTCCACATCCCATACCTCCTTCCTGGCCCCCTCTCTTCGCAAGGATTCCACAGCCAGGCAAGATCCTACCCAGGTAAATTAATTGTTTGTGCTTGCAAAGGCAGGCATATCCCTGAATTAATGTGACATGTTTAAAAAAGTGGGGTGGGGGTTAGTGGCTGAGGACATCTTTGTGGAGACAGGGGCCCAGGGAGGAGGTATGGGATATGGAAGATTGGAGGGTGGACTGGGAGGGGAATAAAATCTGGAGTGTGAAAAAAGTGTACTTTTGGTCTTCTAACAATCAAGGGGCTAAAGTCATAAAATGCTAATTCATGGAATAATCAAATAGAAACCTGGGTAAACAACTGAAGTTTTATATATATAAAACACTGGGCATTGGAGGGGAGTATCAGGACAGAGGAAAAGGAGAGAGGTTATTGGAGAATGGGTGGAGAGGAGAAGGTTTATGAAACATATGGGGAGGTGGGATCTGGGAAAGGGGAAATCATTTGGAATGTAAACAAAGAATATAGAAAAAAATATATATATATTTAAAAAAATAAATAAAACACTGGGCTTTTGACCTACATGAGATGAGCTAGCAGAGTTCCACTTTACATTTATTTTGTAGCAAGGGCTGTGCTGTCTGGATATCTCTGGAAAGCAAACAATACTTTTTCAGATTTTTTAATAATTAATTAACTAATTAACTAATTAATTTTTACCCTCCATATTTTATGCCACCCACCAGTCCACCCTCAAACTGTTCCATATGTTATATGTCCTCCCCACCCCTGTCTCCACATGGATGTCCCCATCCTCCACCCCACCTGACTTCTAAACTCCCTAGGGCCTCCAGTATCTTGAGGGTTAGGTGCATCAGACAGAAATAAACCAAGAGTTACTTAGAGAGGCAACACAGTTCTTTTGGAATGATTTCTACCAGCTATCCAGATAGAACTGCTTGGTGAGCAAGCAAGGTTCTTCAAGAAGGCTTCCTAGCAATGTTTCTAACTTTGCTCAGAAAGCCCATGAACTTTCCAGAGAGTTTTTGAAATTTTTCCTACCATGAGAAAGCCGAGCTGTCTTAAGAAGAAAACTACCTTGAACAGACTACAGAGTCAAGAATTACCTACAGAGAGCTGTCTAGGGAGCCATCTCAAGCAGACTACAAGGATGGCAGTTGTACTCCATAATTTGAGTCATCCTTCATAAACTGCTCATATGCTCATAAATTCCCCTTCCTCAGAACCCCTCTTCAGGTTAAAGATAAGGCTGTTTCTTGGTACTATATGTATAGTATATACATACACTATATTATATATAATAGAGAACCTTTAAAAATTCTAGAAAATTGTTACAGGGAATTTAAAGTAGCCAACATATAATTTCTCCCAAAAAAGCATAATAGTATAGCATCAGTGTTCATCTCAAAGCAGACAATCTTCCATGATGTGTTAAATTGCAAAAATCACAACAACAGTTTATAGTATGATACAATGCATATGTTGTCCTTAAGCCATACTTTGTGCATAATAAAGCCTCAATAATTGCTGGCTGCTTTTTAATTGTAATAAATATTATTCTTCTAAACAACAATATTTGTTCTCTCCTTGGTTTCTCTTTGTAGAGGAAAACATGGAAACATTTGGAATTCTATCTTCTAGTAGGAACATCAAGATAAACAATGCTTAGTGTATCTTCAAAGTAATAAGATAGACAAAGGGAAAACAAGTATTAACTACACTTTCTGTTTGGTAGGACATAAGATAATGCATATTTCCTCACCCTCACAGAGTTTCTATTACTGTAAAGTTCAGTAATAAGGTCTCCTTTTTGTAATTAAATGGATAGATAGAGAATTCTTTACAGTATCTGCATATGAGGAGCTTTAACAATACAAGAAGAAACTCAGTCTTCCTCTCTTTGATAGCATAGGCATGAATCCCTACTCCTTCTCTACTACAATCATTGTCCTAAAATCCAATCGAATTTCAAAATAATCATGAACAATAATCAATAATCATTCACTGAACAATTATTATATTGTATATTTTTTCATGTTAATAGAAAAGCTAGAACATCATAAAGGTAAACAGGCAAACATCTCTCAGGGGATCATGTTCCAGAAAACTATAAATAAAATTTAAATAATAAAAATGCTAAGAGTCAATAGTAGCAAGAACAGAAAAGAGAAATGATATAATAAAAAGAGTTGAAATACTGAGGAGCATGCTGCTCCTATCAGCTGGAGAGAATCAGGCAGGTTACTATTTAGTAAGCTGACTCTTGAATATCCAAAGGAAGTTACAAGTGTCCATGTGCACATTTAACAAATTCCAATTTTTCAATTTTAACTAACTGTGTGATTTAACTCTAATTCTGAATTTTGTCTATGTGTCTTTCTTAGGTTTTAGATTTCCTTATAAACTCTGTTTTGTGTCTGTGGTTCCTTGTGTTCTTGTTTACTTGAAATAAATGGCCTTACTTTATCTTTGTTGCACAGGAAATAGAAGCTTCTCATGGATTAGAGGCATTTGAAGAAAATCACCTCATCACTATAAAGTTATAAGCAAACCTAGGTCAGATAGTTGGAATTCTAATTTAAAGTAATGTTTAAGGTGCATAATATTTTTTTCAAGAACCTCTAATACCATCAAATATAAGATAGAGTAATATTTCTGCTCTTATTAGCTTTTATATTAACATGATAAAATGTAAAATATAATAATTGTTCAGTTAATGATTCCTGCTAGTTCTGTTTATTCTTTTTATTTTATTTTCTTGCTTATTTTATTTATTTACATTTCAAATGTTATTCCCCTTCCCAGTTAACCCTCCAATCATTTCCTCTGTTCCCTCTGCTTCTATGAGGCTGCTTCCCTACCCACTGTAGTTCTAAGTTTTGATAGAATGAATTCTGTAGTATTCTGATATATGTCTTTCTGAGGTGAATTGTCTGGGATGCTGAAAGTGATGGATGGAGATGGTGACAGCAATGACTTCCTTAGTGCCATCTGTCTGCAATTTCTGGAGGCCTTAGCACTCACAAATTTCAGTTCTATGAGTTTTCTTGAAGTTTCTCTGTGATCACTTTAAAGGTTTCCTATCACTGGTAGTCTCATCTAGCAGTTCCTTAAAGATATTTTCATTGTAATATTTTTTGCAGTTAGTACCCCTGAAGACATCATCAAGTCATATAATTAAAAAATATACACCAACATGTGTGCTATTGGGATAATATGCTAAAATTTATTTAAATATCATGTGATAATATCCCTAAACAACAGGGCAGTGGGCGTTTCTATCATCTCAATGCAGTGGACATGCCTCATTGTGCCTTTCAGTTTCATATACTCTCTCAGCACCATGCACAGCGTTTAGCGTAAAACTACCACTACCACCACCACCACCACCTCACCACCACCCCCCACACTGACTGTAAGAGGCAAGAATTCAGAAAGTATTTCACTTTCTCTTGAGAAAGGATCTGTACTGCTAGTTCATAAATTTGCTCTACTTTTAAATAATTTTAAGACTTAGAACTCCAAGGGAAATATAGACTTCAAAGGATATCACAGTGAAGAAAAACAAAATTGAAGGTTATTGGTGGCTTTTTTTTAGAAACCTTGCATTATTTATATTCAGAGACAGGCTGCTTTTGACAAGAGTAATATTTTTCATGTGTTCTAGGTTCTACATGTGTTCTACAGGGGCACTGTTCTCAGCAGTGCATACATATAAGAGCTTTTGCTCTGCCCAATGGCACTGAACTAATATGTGGTAGAAGAACAAACATGGCTATGTGCATAATGTCCAACAGAACATGAATAGGCTATTAGGTATTGTGATGATAGAAGTTTTGTTGCTAAGAGAATAAATTACACATAATAGACACATTATACTAAACCATACTTCATTATGTAATGAAACCCTATGACTTGATTTATGTAATATCCTGTAGACAAAAATCTGGATAGTACCCTCTGGAGTCTGTACCACCATAGGTCCTCAAACCAAAATAGTAATTGCCTGCTTGTGAACTTTTAAAAAGTTTTTTGCAATATTTAGTTAGTAAATATGATTCATGAATTTGTAATGGATATGTACATGTGGTTCTCTTGGACTTTAAAATAACAATCTCACTTGTTCAACCATGTTCATAGCAGCTATATTTATAATATCCAGAAACTGGAAACAGCTTTGATGTCCCTGGACAGAAAAAAATGGATAAAGAAAATGTGGTATATCTACACAATGTTTTCAGCTATGAAAAACAAAGACATCATTATTTTGCAGGCAAATGGTTGGATCTCAAGAGTATCATTCTGGGTGAGGAAAACCAGTCCTTAAAGGACATATATGGCATAAAATCACTTAGCCATAAAATATAGGATGTCCATGCAACACTCCATAGACCAAGAAGTCTGGACAATAAGGAGGCACAAGCAAGGATGCTTGGGTGTCACTTGGAAGGAGGAATGGAATGATAGTGGAAGGCAGATGGAGGGAGGGAATTGTGTCAGAGAGGGGATCAGGAGGGCCGTGGAGAAGGTTCAAATTCAAGTGTGAGGAGGGGCATGTGTGATGGCCTGATGGCCATGAGAATGAATATAAATCTTCAACCGACAATGGAGAGGAGGTAGTGGGCAACTCCAGGAAGAGTCAGAGTCTTGGGATAGGGAAGGCACCCAAGAATTAATGGTGGTATCCTTAGCTGTGACTCAGAGGACTGAGGATATAAAGACTGGAGAGGCTTCCTCCTGTGGCCAGGTAGAAACCCCAGGAAAGCAATAGAGTCACCGACTCACCTACAAAATTTTGGCCCAAACTTATCCTGTCTACAATAAATAAAAAGATTAGGGATGGAACAGGGACTAATGGGGGATGTCTAACTAATACCTGGCCCAACATGAGACCCATCCCATGGAAATGTACCACCAGTATGTGACTTATTAATGATACTCTGTTATGCTTATAGACAGGAGTCTGGTGTTTTGTTCAGGAACTTTTCCCCTGTGCCCATGTCCTCAAGGGTCTTCCCCAGTTTCTTTTCTATTAGTGTCAGTGTGTCTGGCTTTATGTGGAGGTCCACTTGGAGTTGATCTTAGTACAAGGAGATAAGAATGGATCAACTGCATTCTTCTGCATGCTTCCCTCCAATTGAACCAGCACCATTTGTTGAAAAGGCTATCTTTTTTTTCCACTGGATGTTTTCAGCTCCTTTGTCAAAGATCAAGTGACCATAGGTGTGTGGGTTCATTTCTGAATCTTCAATCCCATTCCATTGATCTACCTGCCTGTCACTGTAACAGTACCATGCAGTTGTTAACACTATTGCTCTGTAGTATTGCTTGGGGTCCAGGATACTGATACCCTGGGAAGTTCTTTTACTGTTGAGAATAGTTTAGCTATCCTGGGTTTTTGTTATTCCTTATTAATTTAAGAATGTTCTTTCTAACTCTATGAAGAACTGATTTTGATGGGGATTGTGTTGCTCTAAGATCAAGAATTGGCAAATGGGACCTCATAATATTACAAAGTTTCTGTAAGGCAAGGGACACCATCAAAAGGACAAAACAGCGACCAACAAATTGGGAAAAGATCTTCACCAACCCTACATCTGACAGAGGGATAATATCCAATATATACAAAGAACTCAAGAAGTTAAACCCCAGAAAATCAAATAACCCTATGAAAATGGGGTACAGAGCTAAACAAAGAATTTTCACCTGAAGAACTTCAGATGGCTGAGAAGAATCTTAAGAAATGTTCAACATAATTAGTCATTAGGGAAATGCAAATCAAAACAACCCTGAGATTTCGCCTCACACCAGTCAGAATGCCTAAGATTAAAACTCAGGAGACAGCAGGTGTTGGCCAGGATATGGAGAAAGGAACACTCCTCCACTCCTGGTGGGATTGCAAGCTGGTACAACCACTCTGGAAATCAGTCTGGCAGTTCCTCAGAAAACTAGGCATGATACTTCTGGAGTACCCAGCTATACCACTCCTGGGCATATACCCAGAGGATTCCCCGGCATACAGTAAGGACACATGCTGTACTATGTTTATAACAGCCTTATTTATAGTAGCCAGAGCTGGAAATAATCCAGATGTCCCTCAATGGAGGACTGGATACAGAAAATGTGGTATATTTACACAATGGAATACTACTCAACAAATAAAAACAATGAATTCATGAAATTCATAGTCAAATGGTTGGAACTGGAAAATATCATCCTAAGTGAGGTAACTCATTCACAAAAGAACACACATGCAATGCAGTCACTGATAAGTGGATATTAGCCCAGAAGCTCAGACTACCCAAAACACAACCCACATGTCAAATCATTCCCAAGAAGAATGAAGGAAAGGGCCTGGGTACTGGTAAGGCTTGATGCAGCACTGTAGGGGATTGCCAGGAACCGAGGACTGGGAGGAAGTTGATTGGGGAACTGGTGGAGGGAAGAGGACTTATGGGACTTAGGAGGAGTGGGGAACCAGGAAAGGGAAAATCATTTGGAATGTAAAGAAGGAATATAGAAAATAAGACAATAAAAAGAAATTACATCACAAGGAAAAAAAAAGGAGTCTGGTATGGCTATCCTCTGAGATGCTCCACACACCAACTGACTCATACAGATGCAGAGACCAACAGCCAAAGAGTGGATGGAGCTTGGGGTCTCTTATGGAAGAATTTGGTGGAGGATCGCAGCCCCTAAGTTGATAGGAATTCACAGAGACACCAACAGAATCAACTAATCTGGACCCTTGGCACTCTCAGAGACTGAGCCAACAACCAGAGAACATACACATGCTAAACCTAGGGTTCTCTACACATATGTAGCAGATGTGCAGTCTTCATGTGGGTTCCAAACAACTGAAGCAGGGGCTATCCCAAAAGACATTTCCTTTATGTGGTATATGTTCTTCTAGCTGGGCTGCCTTGTCTGTCTTCAGTAGGAGAGGAAGCACCTAGCCTCAAAGAGACTTGGAGTTCTTGGGTGCAGGGGGAGATAAATGGGGAACAACTGCTCTGAGGAAAAGAGGAAGGATTATTATAGAGGGTGACCAGGAGGGGGAAAGTGAGAAGAATGTAAAGTAAATATGTAAAAATAAATAAATAAGAATATCTCTCTTCATAAACACCATATTAGTACCCTTGTTATTTTGAATTAAGCTTCCTAAAGACAATGCTTTGTGACATCCTCTTTCTCAGCCAAGGGACTAGTTGCTTCATATGACTTGCTTTTAAACAATATAATACAAGAAATGTACATGTCTCAAGAAGGCTTGAGATATACATGTGCCAGGGATTCTAACTTCTCAGGACAGAAGTATAGGGTAGGTTTCTGCAATGGAAGGTTAAATTGGAGAGAAAGAAGTATACACCTTGGTTGAATCCTCTCAGAAATGACATTTATACTACACGTGCGTATAATACATTGGTTTTCAGTACTTCCAAATATCTCCTTTATTGATTGGCTTACCATTTCAATATATAGTCCTCTTTATATGTTCAAATTACTGGAATAAACTAACATGAATGAAGGATGTGGTATATCATGAGTTCATTAATCTTTTCATTCAATTTACGTCTACAGTAAAGGTAGAGCATACACAGAATGTGATGCCTGGCCCTTTCTGACAGGAAATGTACTTGAAAGGCTCATTGGACGCTCTTGAGCTGAGAAGGCAGCCTCTGGAATACTTTAAAGGACTTAATGAGGCAGTTATGATTGCCTGCTAACATAAAAGTAATTCGTATCAATTATGTGGGAATTTCACATTATGACAAAAAAAAATATTGTGAACAAAGTGAAATTGAGGGTCCAGGAAGAAGAATTAGGAGCTAAATGTACTTGATGCCAAGCTTGGTGACCTGAGTTCAATCCTCAGGCCCTACATAGCTGTGGAGAGAGAACCAGCTTCTTCCAATTGTCCTCTACCCACAGATGTGTCATAGCATACACGCTGAGCAGTATGGGTGCGAGGTTGTCAAATTCTAATAGTTTGAAATTTATTTATACCAAGACTTTTTCAAGCTGAGATAAAAATTTAAATATATTTTTATTAATAAAGAAAGAGAAAGCATGAATGGAAAGACAAAGGAAGGGAGGAATGAATGAAGGAAAGAAGGAAGGAAGAGAGAACGAAGAAAGGAAGCAATGCTTAGCCATTGGCACCACCTGATCTGTCAGGGACCTAGTGACACCCATCAGCTTCCCCTATTCTTGATGTTTATATTCCCACCACTATTATTGTACTCTTTGTCACCAATGTGCTTAAGAGAAAGTCACAACAGTAGAGCTTCTGCCTTAGATTATGGAAACTCTTTACCGTACAAAAAAGTATCCCTCGTTCTTAGAAGAGTTGTGGGAGTGATTATGTAATAACTCCATTAGAATCAACTGTAGAAGAAATCTTCTGGTCAGTTAAAAGGCTTTCAGATTTTTCACAAGTTAATTCAAACTCTGAGCTGATCTTGGCAAAGTGTCCTAAATAATTGGAAAGAAGGTCATCATCTGTGTGCTCTATAATTCCTTACTAGTAGGAGATAGTCTTTCAATGAGCAGCAGTGCACAAAGGTTGGGCACCATAATCAGTCATAAGGAGGCAGGGTAAGCCTCTCCAAAACCACAGTATAAAAACTGCATCAGAGAAACATCTTAAAAAATGCTCAACTTCATTAGTCATTAGGGAAATGCAAATCAAAACAACCCTGAGATTTCACCTTACACCAGTCAGAATGGCTAAGATTAAAAATTCAGGAGACAGCAGGTGTTGGCAAGGATGTGAAAAAAGAAGAACACTCCTCCACTGCTAGTGGGGTTGCAAATTGCTACAACCACTCTGGAAATCCGTCTGGCAGTTCCTCAGAAAACTGGGCACATCACTTCCAGAAGATCCAGCTATACCACTCCTGGGCATATACCCAGAGGATTCCCCACCATGTAATAAGGACACATGCTCCACTTTGTTCATAGCAGCCCTATTTATAATAGCCAGAAGCTGGAAAGAACCCAGGTATCCCTCAACAGAAGAGTGGATGCAGAAAATGTGGTATATATACACAATGGAGGAATACCCAAAACATAATCCACACATCAAATGAGGTACAAGAAGAATGGAGGAGTGGCCCCTGGTTCTGGAAAGACTCAGTGTAGCAGTATAGGGCAAAACCAGAACAGGAAAGTGGTAAGGGGTGGGTGGGAGAACAGGAGGAGGGAAGGGGTGCTTATGGGACTTTCGGGGAGTGGGGGGCCAGAAAAGGGGAAATCATTTGAAATGTAAATAAAAATATATTGAATAAAAAAAATGCATCCGGTGAAGATTCAGCTTACAGGTATGGACATTTAGGTTTGCTTTTACCTATGTGTGGGGTCCTCTGTAACTTGGATTATAGAATTTATATGATACATATATATTTACAGTCTTGTCTATGACAGGAACTTAATTTGGACACTTCCTTTCAGTAATGTTATAGCCAATGTGTCTAAGTAAATCAGCACTTTATTTGCTAAGGGCTTAAACCCTAGGATGGTTTCAGTTTCTCTGAGACATTAATTCTAAATTTTCTTATCAATTATGTTAAGGAAATCTTTATTTTAAAGAACACATCTCTGCAGTAGAGCTTGTAGCAAAAGTTTTTTTCCATTATAAGTGTAGATTTTAGCAATAATCACATTGACTACTCTGTGTGAAAGCTGAACATGTTAAATAAGGTAATTCTGGATATTTTTTGAGACTTTGTTGAAGCACTGAAATGTCTAAGTGTGCATAATGACACACTAGTGTTGAATACCTAGGAGAATGGTCAGACCATGCTTTGTCTCTCTGACTGTGAATGTAGCAAGTGACCAGATTCCACCATAGTAATGGAACCTTTTAAATGACTTTAAAATGACTCTGTCTATCCTGTGTTGTTAGCACCATCCAGTTCCAGTGCACACTTGCTCTCTTGTAGTTTTCTAAGACTTAATGTTTTATATTTAATAAATTTAGGTCTGGATTGAAATGTTCCTTATATTTACTTACATAAATTCTTGCCACAAATCATTATAAATATTATTTTCCTTGTTCATCGTGTTTATTTAGTAAATTAAGAACATTGATAAGAATGAAGAAATAAATTTATGCATGTAATGAGTATTGGCTGTGATAAATTTGGAGAGTTTTCTACACAATATATGAGATATTTTTCTTCTTTATATATTCATATCTTGCCATTATAGTCAACATATGGGAAAATATCCCATAAGAGTTAGTAAAACACAGAATGAAAAGTTAATTAAATAATTGAAATTAACAATTTTACTTTATTAGTTATAACACATTTGACCTTTGCATTTTATTAATATAGAACTTTGCGTATTTAAAAGAGAAAACACATTATTGAAAAAGTAAAACATAAGAATGTTATTTTTATTTATGTTTAAAATAAATAAGGACAGTTTAAATTTGTGTGTTTTTAAATTACTTATATTGCTGTATAAAATTTTTCTCAATATAATATAAATATAGAAAGCATGGTTAGGACAAAATTAAATATTTATTAAAATAAAAGCTTCTAAGGATTGAATTAAAAAATCTTCAAATTACTAGGTTTTTTGGTTTATTAACAATCTAAATGTGGCCACCAGATGTATCTTTTCTTAAAACTTAAAATACTGATTTATATTGGATGATTAATGAAGTTTGTAGATGTGCAAACGCCCATAATTGTATTTTATGTAAGATTTGTGGACTTTTGCTACACACATTTATTTACTTACATTGTATTTATGTAGCCCATGACATCTATGTATTCCATATCCCAGAGCAGAGATGCCACACAACTGAGCTGTCATACACAGTACCTCAGTTTCAAACAAGACCCCAACCCCTGCCCTCCAAAGCTTGTTGATTGTAACCAGATCAAACTCTCTAATTTGATCTCTCCACTTCTTTTCAGTAAGTATGTTACAACAAGAAAGAAAGATTTCAGGCAGTAGAGACAAGAGGATTTACCTTATGCCTATCTGGAGGCAATCTAGGGCACCACCTGGGCACAAGCTTTGCAACTGAGCATGGCAAGAGCATCTGCAGCAGAAGCAGAGCCACAGGGCATAGAGGCTACACAGAGCACTGCCCGCAGTTCCCTCTTCCCACCTTGGGTAGATTATACAAATATAATTCCTCCCCTGAGGGCTATGACCTGAACAGGGGATATGTATATATCTTCTAATGATTTAGAATATGTTTTTTTTGGAAATGCTACAAGGGTACAAATAACACATGAAGTTATAAATAAACCCGAAGAAAACAAATGTTCTTCTCTTTTAAGAAAATTATTTGATTAATTTATTTTATTTTTGTTTTTTTTATTTTCTATATTTTTTGTTTACATTCCAAATGATTTTCCCTTTTCCGGTTCCCCCCTCCCCAAAAGTCCCATAAGCTCTCTTCCCTCCACCCGTTCTCTGATCTACCCCCTCCTACTTCTCCATCCTGGTACTCCCCTACAATGCTAGAAATTGGTATAGCGGTTCCTCAGAAAACTGGGCATGACACTTCCTGAGGACCAGGCTATACCACTCCTGGGCATATACCCAGAGGATTCCCCAGCATGCAATAAGGACACATGCTCCACTATGTTCATAGCAGCCTTATTTATAAAAGCCCGAAGCTGGAAAGAACCCAAATGTCCCTCAATGGAGAAATGGATACAGAAATTGTGGTATATTTACACAATGGAATACTACTCAGCTATTGATTAACTTTTTAAAATCCCAACCTCAGTTCTCCTCACTTCTATTCCATACTCTTGTCTCCTCTACCTTCACCTCCACTTTTTTCCTCTTCAGAAAATGGCAAGACTCTCCATGAATATCAACCAAATGAGTCGCATCGCCTGCAGTATGACTGGGCATCCCCCCTTGCACTAGGCTGGCCAAGGCAAGCCAGTATGATGAAAAGCAGGCAATAGAATTAGACCACAGAAAGAAAGAAATTTTTAAATGAGTGATTTTTTTTTGTAATAGAAAACACATGGGCATACAATTGTGAGCCACATTCACATCCTGTATGAATAATACATGTTACAAAATCTGGCAAAATGAAATTCTATTCTACATAGTATTTTAAATTTGATTCAGGTTACCCAAAATTTTATTTAAAATCTTCTTTATAAGTTACTCTTTTAAGGAAATTGGTTTTATACTTTTTAGTATATTGTTATTTGAAATATTTTTCCATGTATATATGTGGTGAATATGTTTATGTTTATACATGTGTGCCTGTGTGGGTTCACATTTACACACATGTATGGTGATCTGCAATTCAGGTTTGATCCTCCAGTCTGTGCATAATTTTTTTCCTCACTCTCTCCCTAAGTCTGAATACCACCTATTCAGCTACAACGTCTAGACACATTCCAAGGGATCTTTGTGTCTCCAATTCCCTAATGATGAACTGTAGGTTATCACTGTCATGCCTGGATTTTCTATATGAGTTGTTTGGGTCCAAATTCAGGTCTCCATGCACACTCACCGGGCACTTTCCATCTCCCCTGCCACGTGTATTTCAAAATGATATATCACTAAATTAGCTGGCTAGTTTTTATTATTTTAACACAAGTTAGACTCATCTGGGAAGAGCTACCTTTCTGGAAGCAAGTCCATGTGCCAGTCACTTGAATAATAATCACTGTTCAGGGAACCGGAATAAATGTGAGTTATGTCAGCCATGGACAGGTAAAATTCCTCCACAGCCTCTTCTGTCTCTGTGGCCAGGTTCCTGCCTTGCTTGCATTCCTCCCATGGTGCTCTCCATTATGCATTGTCATGACCTCATGCAAGCCAAACCCGTTCTGGTCCTTGTTTTTGTCACAACAGAAACAAACTAGAACACCCACGCTGTCTTAGTGTGCAAAATACTCTCCATTCACATTTGGATCCGAGGAAAGATCCTGTTAAGAAATAAAAAAAAAAGTGAAATGCAAAGTTTTTTGGTCTTGTAGATACTGAAATTAAGTGTAAATATTTGGAAGGAACTGTATATATTTATAGAAATAGCATTAGGTTCTCCTCTACAGCCTTTGCCCTGTGCAGCCAAGGTTTCCTGACCTCATTTTTAGTGCCAGACAAGTGTTATATTCTGCGAGGGAGATTTTACATTCAATCCAAAATTGGTTGGCTTTCCTTAAAACATCCTTACCCATATTGTGCCAATAGGAATACCTTTTCAGTAGTTATTGGGGCCTGTGCTATTCACAAGTAGCACTTTTGATGAATTCTTAAAGTAGTCGTTGAAGTTATTTATGCCTAAAAGTCTAATTTACCATCAAGACTTTTTGAAATCTTGTCCAAATATCCTCCATCTCTGTTCTAATAGTTAGACAGTATACATTTAAGAATGCATGTTCTCAAATGGTACTACACTTTCCATTACACTTTGTGATTTGGACACAATATTCCATGAGGTTTCTGAAGAATACTCCAAAGTAGAACGATGCAGGATCTAGCTTATTGCTAAACTCATCATCATGAACCAGTTGCTTCCTTGTTGCCCTGGTTTTAGTGAAGGTTAGGGAGTGGCATTGTAGGGATGAGAAAACACCTGTGAGTCAAAAATCCTGAGGGTTGAACTAGACACCTGGAGATTCAAGCTTACATGCCACCACAAAGAAAAGCGCTTAAAATTCTAGCAAGTTAACAAATAGCCATTTAATCCCTTGCTAGCATAATTTCCTATTCACATCTGAGATGCCAATTTCAATCATATAAATATAACAAATAAAGAGATTTCTATTCTCAAGGCATCAGACCTCCTTTTCTAGACCTTTGGTGATGTAAATGAAGTCTCGGAGATTGTCATACTGAGGAGTGATGTTCACAGTCCATTGTGTGAAATCTGAGCTCTACATTTCTGATATTTATAATGCAAATGCTAGCAGGCAAAGTGCAAGTGAAATCAATATGATTTTGTTTAGTATTCAGGCAACAGGCTCCATCTGTACAATATTCTCCAAGATGATATTTAACAGAACTATAGAAACTAATGACTGCTCAGATATAAATGACACTTGATTTTAACTGAAAAGCAATCTTAGAACACCAAAGAAGTGCCAGTCATTTTCCTTCTAAAGAATGCCCTGTATATTTAAAGCACCAAAAGCCCAGAGGAACTCAGTTCGCCCACGTATGCTTATGAGAAGCCTGACTCATTGTTGTGTCATAAACAACTGTCAGTTTCAGAGACCCCCACAATGTACAAGTGACTGACAGTGTCTAAGAGAGCACTCTCAGGTTTCCTCATTGTGCCAACACACGCAAGCTACCCTTTCTTCTAATGGCTCAAAGTGTGTCCAACTTTACAGAGACTAACACTCTGTGCTGAGGCTATCACTAAGGATCCTACTAAACCCCAATGGATACTTCAATATTCATGCTCACACAGCTGAGTCTAGTACAACTCACTGGGTAGCAAAACAACACAAAAAATGATGAACATGGAGAGAAGGGAATTGTTGAGAGTGGTAGGAGTGATATTAAGGAGGGACAAGATGGACTTTTCAGAAAGCATTATACAAAGATGTACAATTGCCAAAAGGCAAATTCAATTTATAAAAATTAAAAATAAGAGCATTCTTTGGGAAATAATGTCAGCTAAATGGAAATTTATTTGAATGGCTTCCATGCAAGTACTGTTATACTACTTTGCAAAAATGTAGCACCATCAAATCCAATATTTTCAGATATATTTTCTAAGTTTAGTATCTTGAAATGAGAATGAATTTGATAAGAGATTAAGGCATCTTTTAACCACATTCACCTTTGTAGGAGGTTAATGTCATTCTGACAGTAACTTACCTCACAACGTATCCATTATACTATTTAAAATGTGTATTTATATTGAGTGGGACCCAGTATGGTTTTCTTCATCTGCTTTGGTATGTGAACTGGCACTGTCATTCTGCAGAGCTTGATTAGGTTACCAGTTTTGAGATTTCACTGCTACAGGTCCTCTGTAATACACAGAAGACACTGTCTCAAAGCATCATTCTGCTCCTCTGGCTCTTACAAGCATTCAGACTTTATATTATTCAAGCTTTCGAAGAGATGTTTGTATTGCAAATTTATCTGTTTTGATTGAATACACCACAGACTGCTGTTTTCTGCATTTTTCCAGTGATGGATTTCTCTATTGTCTTTGAGAATGAGTGAGAAGTAGAACTTTCCCCGAGTAGAAGGATACCCTTTACAATAGAGTTACAAATTGTGCTGGTTTAGGAAATTGGCAAGAGTAGATTCTGCTCGTGGGTCCATGACCTCCTCAGCCATGAGTAATTGGCTAAGTTGAAATACTTGACATGAATTCATTCCATTTTCATAAATGTTAAGTACAATTAGGCAGTTGTTAGTTACTTCCAAGATATGTATCACTACTGCAACACTGGCAATATCTGACAGTTGGGCATTGTGGTGTTAGCTTAACAGTTCCCCTGGTAACATATGCAACTTGCATAGAACCTTCCAATACTATGAGCACCAGTTTTCAGCATGGGGATTTATGGGTCAATTTCAATTCATTCAAATCATTCAAGTACTGGGTCCAAATTGAGTTCTGTCTCAGAAATAAAGTTTTAGCTTCACATTCCAAGAGAAACAATGCAATGGAAATACCTTATATTGTTTTTAAAGGGTCCCTTAAATATTCCCAACTAATTAAAAGGAGGGTTTTCCATACCTGGTCCTAGGAATTTGGTTTTTTTTTTATTTGTTTGTTTGTGTGTGTGTGTGTGTGTGTGTGTGTGTGTGTGTGTGTGATTCTTAAAGAAGAATTATTGACACAGTTATAACTTTATTAAAGTA
The DNA here is from genome assembly GCF_947179515.1 of Apodemus sylvaticus. Classification (NCBI taxonomy): domain Eukaryota; kingdom Metazoa; phylum Chordata; class Mammalia; order Rodentia; family Muridae; genus Apodemus; species Apodemus sylvaticus. Next base: position 39,593,001 of record NC_067482.1, on the reverse strand, counting down.
TAAATAACATGCATACTTATGTATATGTGTGTGCAATTTTGTATGTTTCCCTATAACCTTTTAAACATCATTAATTAACCTATATTCCGTCCTTTTACTCTTTAATAATCTACCTCTCCACAATGACACACCTCAATTTCACCTTTTCCCTTTCATACCACCTTTAACTTAGTATCTTCTTTCCTAGGAATGTTGAATAAAGCAACATGGATATTGCTAGGCAATTATATGTGAAGAGTGACGATACTCAATTTTTTGGGCATATACCAAAGAATGGTATTGCTAGGAAAATCGCTTAGAGTTTTTATGACTCTTTTTTCATATGATCTATTTTGTTCATGTTGTTCCATTCTTCCAACCCCTTTGAGATCCCTGAAAACGCCCTACTCATCAAGTGCTACAGATTTCGGTTTGGAAACCCAATAAGGGGCTAATCTTTTGCACAAACTACTTTTCCCTTTAACTGTTTTTAATTGTCTGTACGTAGTTACATATGGATGGAGCTCTTTGATTTCATCAATATAACCTGAGAATCCAACTGGTGTTTAAATTATCTACACCTTGTTTAGGAAAACATGTTATTAAGTTTTGAGTTTCCATGTGTGTGACTTACTTCTCATAGCTGGAAACCACAATCTCACTGTAAAGTTTCTGGTCATATTTCATGACAGTTTATCTGGAAGAGAGTGAGGACTAATGCATGACTATAACTATAACAGCAATATTGGGTTTCTTATATAAGTTTTTGTTTTAGTTCATTACTAGATTTTCTCTGCTTTTATGTTGTGAAAACTTTTCCACAGCTATAGATTTTCAAGTGCAGAAATAATTAACATGTTCTTTCTGTGTATGTTAAAAATAAACCTTGGACATCTTGCATGGCATTTTTTCCTATTCAAAGTAGACCAGACTTTTGGCCTTTGCTGTCCTTTTTCTTTCTGCTCCAATAGCTGCCTCTAACATCATTTGTACTCACCCACAGGTACTTACTACAAGACCCAGTTGAATGATTCCTAAACTTTGCACAGTAATGAACACTGCTTGAAAACATGTATCCTTGCTTTTATTTTATATTAATATAGGTAGGAAGATAAAATGGCAAATTAAATCTAGGAATTAGAAACAAGTGAGAAAAATATCTATAATTAAGTCCTATTTCTAGGAGTCCAAAGTCTCATGTACATTTTATAGTAGTTAATTGGACAGATAGTAATAGGTTTCCAAAAATCTTAGAATTTTGTTGCTAATAGTAAAGATATCAAAGAGAAAATTTCAAGATTCTGATAAATATATTAGATAAAAGATGTTGGGCTCATTTGGATTATAGACATGCTAGAAATCAAAGGAGTTTATAAAATCCAGTTCTTTGCTATTTCCAAAATGGTGACTAATATAATTAATTATACCTAGTTCTTTTGGTATGAAGTTTGGATTTTCTTAAGACCCATGGCCCATCTCCTGAGCTGCCTTATAGAGGCACACAGCTGTCATGTCAAAAACTACCTGTCAATGTTCATGAGTACTTGAATTTCATTGTCCCAGGTGAAATTTAGCTACTTAAAAAAATAAAAACGTCTCAAATCACTGAGCACAGCAGTTTTCAAATTGCTTTAGCTTTCTAATGCATCTACCTTTGAGACCAGTAGCTTGGAAATAAACACACATTCCTTCTAACATTTTTTTGAGTAAATGTTCTATTCAATGATCTAGGTCCATAATATAGGAATAGTTAAAATATATAAACAGGCATGAAGAAATAAAGGTTGAGAAAATACTCAAGTATTATTGCCTTGCTTGAATATCTATACATAGTGATCAGGAGTAGTCATATCATTTTGTCTGGATTCATTTTTAGATGAAGGCACCAAATGAATATACTTATGAATTCTCCCTCATGAAGGTTATGTTATGTCTAAACAACATGATATGATAAAATTATATAGTAATATGAAATAAATTCTTTATATCATTGCTATATATAAATTAGAAAAGTAGAGGTTTTCCATCTAATAACTCTTTATTATTTATGTGAAATTATGTCCAGAACTCCAAAGATGCAAAAATCTACAGATATTCAACTGTGTTATTAAACATGACAATGATGCTAATAATTGACACACATAAAGCTGTCTAATTTGTATAATATCAAGATTACATATAATATCTTATGCAATTGAAACATCATAGTATATGATAAAAAGTTGTCATGCTACATTAATCTCTGAGAGCATGAGTTCATGAAAAGTTATCATAAGTATGTTTAACCTTCATTTCATTGATCTCTATATGTATAAAGTTGATTATAACTTACATTCTTTCCATCAACTTTGTCTTTCTCCTTCATTCTTCATTCTTCATTCTCCTTTCTATCTTCATTCTTCATGGTTTTTGTTTCTTATTTGACTATCCACATATGCTTGCGTCTGATACTATAATAAGTTAAATTAATTATCTTAAGCTTTGCCATGTACAGATCCTGTTCATTACATGTCACTCTCTGATGTTTTATCATCATATGCACCCTTTATAAAGAGTGAATTATAATTTTACATATAAAGATAGAGTTGTATATGGAGCAGAAAATCAGAAAACACACCTCCATGAAATCCATCCTAGATTCTGGATAATGCCTTCTGAAGATAAATATTTTAAATTATTCATGTGCATATCTGATATTAATTTTCAAACAATAGCTTAATACATGATTGTCAATATATTTTTATTGATAAAGTAGAATAGCATAGAAAATGCAGATGTTTAATTTGAATACTAAAGACAACTATACTTCTGTATTACTATTTATGACTATTAAACAAATTACTTCCATATTTCATGCATAATAAGTTATTGAGAACAAGAAAAAACTTTAGCTCCTTCATAAACTTTGTTTAAAGCTTATCTGAGGTATTCCATTTGTAAAGTATCTTTATGCATATAAATTAATTTTCCAATATTCTGCAATAATGTTATTCTTATCATTTCTGTGGTGAGAATTGGTAATTTGTGTTTATAAGTAATGTTAATGAACTTCATAGAAATATTCAACACACTGAAACTCCACATATATTAAGAAGCATAAAACTGTGAACCTAATTGATACTTTGAACCAATTGGATTTAATTATATATATATATATAAAATTTCATCCTAAAGCAAAAGAATAACTTCCTCTCAGCACCTCATGGTATTCTCCAAAATTTCTTCATGGATTTCTCCAAAATCGACCATATAATTGGTCACAGGACAGACCTAAACAAACATAAGAAGATCGATCTAATCCCATGCCTCCTATCAAATTACTATGGAGTAAGAGTGGTCTTCAATAGCAACAAAAACAACAGAAAGCCCACATACACATGGAGGTTGAACAATAATCTACTAAATGATACCTTAGTGAAAGAAGAAATAAAGAAACAAATCAAAAACATTTTTAGAATTTAATGAAAATGAAGGTACAACATACCCAAGTCCATGTGACACAAAGAAAGCAGTGCTAACAGGAAAACTCATAAGCCTGAGTGCCTCCAAAAAGAAACTGGGGAGAGCATACCCTAGCAGCTTAACAGCACACCTGAAAGTCCTGAAACAAAAAGAAGCTAATTCACCCAGGAGGAGTAGAAGACAGGAAATCATTAAACTCAGGGCTGAACCCAATCAAGTGAAAACAAAGAGAACCATACAAAGAATCAAAAAAACCAGGAGCTGGTTCTTTTAGAAAATCAACAGGATAGATAAACCCTTAGCCAGACTAAGGGCACAGAGACAGTATCCACATTGGCAAAATTAGAAATGAAATGAGAGATATAACAACAGAAACTGAGGAAACTCAAAAAAAAAATCATCAGATCCTACTACAAAAGCCAATACTCAACAAAACTGGAGAATCTGGAGGAAATGGACAATTTCCTAGACAGATACCAAATACCAAAGTAAAATCAGGATCAAATAGATCATATAAAAAGTCCAATAACCTCTAAAGAAATAGAAGGGGCAATAGAAAGTCTTTACTTTTTGTAAAGACTTTACTTTACTTTGACTTCTGCCTTTCTAATTTGTATCCCTTTGACCTCCTTATGTTCTCTAATTTCTCTAGCTAGGACTTTACTACAGAGCAATAGTGATAAAAACTGCATGGCATTGGTACAATGTCAGACAAGCGGATCAATGGAATAGGATTGAAGACCCAGAAATGAACCAACACACCTATGGTCACTTGATCTTCAACAAAGGAGCTGAAAGCATCCAGTGGACAAGATAGACTTTTCAACAAATGGTGCTGGTTCAACTAGAGGTCAGCATGCAGAAGAATGCGAATTGATCCATTCTTATCTCCTTGTACCAAGCTAAACTCCAAATGGATCAAGGACCTCCACATAAAACCTGATACACTGAAACTAATCGAAAAGAAACTGGGGAAGACCCTTGAGGACATGGGCACAGGAGAAAAGTTCCTGAATAGAACACCAATAGCTTACGCTCTAAGATAAGAATTGACAAATGGGACCTCATAAAACTACAAAGTTGCTGTAAGGCAAAGGACACTGTCAAAAGGACAAAACGTCAACCAACAGATTGGGAAAGGATCTTCACCAACCCTAAATCTGACATAGGACTAATATCTAATATATACAAAGAACTCAAGAAGGTAGAACCCAGAGAACCAAATAACCCCATTAAAAAGTGGGGTATGGAGCTAAATAAAGAATTTTCACATGAAGAAGTTCAGAGGGCTGAGAAACACCTTAAGAAATGTTCAACATCATTAATCATTATGGAAATGCAAATCAAAACAACCCTGAGATTTTACCTCACACCAGTCAGAATGGCTAAGGTCAAAAACTCAGGAGACAGCAGGTGTTGGCGAGGATGTGGAGAAAGAGGAACACTCCTCCACTGCTGGTGGGATTGCAAGATGGTGCAACCACTTTGGAAATCATTCTGGCAGTTCTTCAGAAAACTGGGCATGACACTTCCTGAGGACCCTGCTATACCATTCCTGGGCATATACCCAGAGGATTCTTCAGCATGCAATAAGGACACATGCTCCACTATGTTCATAGCAGCCCTATTTGTAGTAGCCAGAATCTGGAAAGAACCCAGGTCCTTCAACGGAGGAATGGATAAAAAAAAATGTGGTATATTTACACAATGGAGTACTATTCAGCCATTAGAAACCATGAATTCATGAAATTCTTAGACAAATGGATGGAGCTGGAGAACATCATACTAAGTGAGGTAACACAGTCTCAAAAGTTCAGTCATGGTATACACTCACTGGTAAGTGGATATTAGCCTAGAAACTTTGAATACCCAAGACATAATCCATATATTAAATGATGTCCAAAAAGAATAGAAGAGTGAACCCTGGTTCTGGAAAGACTCAATGCAACAGTTTAGAGGAATGCCAGAACAGGGAAGTGGGAAGGGTTGGATGGAGGAACAGGGGGAGCGAAGAGGGCTTATGGGACTTGCGGGGAGTGGGGACCCAGAAAAGGGGAAATCATTTGAAATGTAAATAAAAAATATATCAATAAAGCAAAAAAGGAATTCTTTCAAGTATCTAAATGTAAGTCAAGGAGAAATTATAATATTGTGAGCTTCAAATGGATTTAAATTGTCACTAAGTGTCAACCTTTTAAAGCACTGTATCAGTTCTATAGATTGGAAAAGTTCAAAGAGACATAATTCTATCCTAAAACATTGTAAAATAATTTGTAGATGCATAAATATAAATTTGACATGTAAATTGAAATGAAATTAGAATTAGAATTAGAAATGAGACTCAAATAACTGAGGACAAAACTGAGGCTGATTTTGTTTCTTATGTACATCTGAGCATGATGGATTATTGGATAAATGAAGGCTGGGCAGTTACTTGGGGTATAACAAAATGAAATACAATTAAATGTTCACTATGAAAAAAAATCCCAACAGTTCTTCATAGAGGTAGAAAGGGCAATTCTCAAATTCATCTGGAATAACAAAAACCCAGGATAGCTAAAACTATTCTCAACAGTAAAAGAACTTCTGGGGCAATCAGTATCCAGGACCTCAAGCAATATTACAGAGCAATAGTGTTTAAAACTGCATGGTATTGGTACAGTGACAGGCAGGTGGATCAATGGAATAGGATTGAAGACCCAGAAAAGAACCCACACATCTATGGTCACTTGAACTTCGACAAAGGAGCTGAAAATATCCAGTGGAAAAAAGATAGCCTTTTCAAAAAATGGTACTCGTTCAATTGGAGGACAGCACGCAGAAGAATGTGAATTGTTCCATTCTTATCTCCTTGCACTAAGCTCAACTCCAAGTGGAATAAGGACCTCCACATGAAGCCAGACAACTGAAACTAATAGAAAAGAAACTGGGGAAGACCCTTGAGGACATGGGCACAGGGAGAAAGTTCCTGAACAGAATAACAATAGCTTATGCTCTAAGATCAAGAATTGACAAATGGGACCTCATAAAATTACAAAGTTTCTATAAGTCATAGGACACTGTCAAAAGGAAAAAATGGCAAGCAACAAATTGGGAAAAGATCTTTACCAACCCTACATGTGACAGCAGGCTAAGATCCAATATATACAAAAAAAACTCAAGAAATTGGACCCCAGGAAACCAAATAACTCTATTAAAAAATGGGCTACAGAGCTAAACAATTTTCAACTTCAGATGGCTGAGAAGCACCTTAAGAAATGTTCAACATCATTAGTCCTCAGGGAAATGCAAATCAAAACAACCCTGAGATTTTACCTCACACCAGTCAGAATGGCTAAGATTAAAAACTCAGGAGACAGCAGGTATTGGTGAGGATGTGGAGAAAGAGGAACACTCCTCCACTGCTGGTGGGATTGCAAGCTGGTACAACCACTCTAGAAATCAGTTTGGCAGTTCCTCAGATAACTGGGCATGACACTTCCGGAGGACCCAGCTATACCACTCCTGGGCATATACCCAGAGGATTTCCCAGCATGTAATAAGGATACATGCTCTACTATGTTCATAGCAGCCTTATTTATAATAGCCAGAAGCTGGAAAAAACCAAGATGTCCCTCATCAGAGGAAAGGATAAAAAAATGTGGGATATATATATTCCACACACACAATGGAGTACTATTCAGCCATTAGAAACAATGAATTCATGAAATTCTTAGACCAATAGATGGAGCTGGAGAACATCATTCTAAGTCTCAAAAGAAGTCTCATGGTATGCACTCACTGATAAGAGGATATTAGCCCAGAAGTTTGTAATACCCAAGACACAATCCACCTATCAAATGATGTCCAAGAAGAAAGAAGGAGTGGCTCCTCTTTCTGGAAAAACTCAGTGCAGAAGTGTAGGAAAATACCAGAACAGGGAATTGGGAAGGGGTTGATGGCAATACAGGGGGAGAGAAGATGCCTTATGGGATTTTCAGGGAGGGGGTCCAGGAAATGGGAGTTTAATTGAAATGTAAATAAAGAATATATCAAATTTTTAAAAAGGAAATAAAATATTCTGGTAGCCCTCAAAAAAAGCAGAACTTTTTGCACAAAGCCACAGATTTCTGAATCTTTCTGTTAATTTTATATGACATATTGCAAGCTTAGTAGTTATATCAAAAAGCCTCAATATCTTTCTCAATAAACTCATAAGCTTAGGATAGGACTCTCCAGATTTGTAGACAGAAAACTCAATAAACTGTATTGTATTCATAGCAAGCAAAATGAGCTATATGTCTGAAAGACATAGTAAAAATAAAATTACTTTATCTGACATAATAATAAACAATTATAATGTCACTGTTATCTTGCTCTACTATCACTAACATTTACAATAATATTTCCCTCGGTTGATTTCTAGATACTGATGTTATGCAGAATGTCTAATGAGACCTCTGTACTGTGTTCATTTTCACAATCTATACAAAAGATAAAGATAAAGTCTCAGGAATTATGAGAGTTTCAAGTCTTGAGACTTAGATTAAGTCATTATTAAAACTATTCCTGCTTAAAACACTCCTAATTCAAGATATGTCTGAAGTATCAAAGAGTTGGAGAGACAAATTGGGGACAAGCAGATATTGTATACAAAAAAGAAAATCAACATCAGTGTTGTAGTGTTTTCAGTGAGAACAACCCCATAGGTTCATATAGGTTCATAGGTCTGTATTTGGTAGAATATTTTTAGAAAATATTAGGAATTATGGTCTTGTATGGAAGGTGTGTCACTAGGAAAGGGATTTCGAGTTACTTTAGGCCCATATCATTCCCCTTTATTCTTTCTTTCTCAGCCTACATATTACTAATGAGATACATAATAGTTCTCAGCTACTGTTCCAACACTATACCTACTTGCCTGTTACTACTCTCCCTGCCATGAAAGTCATGGACTCATTATCTGAAACTTTAAACAAACCTCTAAAAGTTTTGTTTTATAAGTTTCCTTGTTTACGTTGTTTTTTCATAGATTTAGAAATATGACTATGACAAAAATCTCTGTCACTAATGTCTGAGTGACTACAGTAATTGGTAAGGCATCCATCAGATCACCTCTGACTGTGACTCATTGGCTTAATTCTTCTTGGAGAAATAAGCTGAGACTATGAGACATGGTATTAAAAAATAACTGTTATGAAGAGTTCGTCATTGCAAAGTTCAAACAAGGTTTTATCAGTGCTATAACAAATAGATCAAGATTCTCTCATATTAAATTTGATAAAGATACTAAAAGAAAATTTGGGAAAATCTACATGTCCCATCAAGGACTAGGGATACAAATTTAAAAAAATCAGTATCATGCAATTGTTGAAGAGACACTGCAGTGTTCAGTCATACATGTGCAATCAAGTTGGTCACCAATTTCTTTGTTTAGGAACTAAATTTTAACATGAGAGTTGTGTAGTCAGAGAAGCAGATGTTGGGGAAAATAATTCTTTGTGAGATGGTGCTTTTGAGATGGAAGAAGTAAAATTAGATAGAGAAAGTGTCAAACTGCCAAGAAAATATAGCAGGGTATTCAATATCCCACCAGATGATCAGGATTAAAAATTAACCTGCTGCACAAACTGTACATAGAGAAATTTTACTTCATTTTCATGTTCCACTATGCTCAATACCTGGCCTGGGGCCTCTCACAATGAGTAGAACTGCTGGATGCAAGAGTGTTAAGATCTGGAGGCTGTCAATTAACTTTTTGACACTGAAATGGCAGATATTTACAACAGCACATCAAATTGTACATTTCTCTGGCTGCCACAACTCCTGTTTCCAAGAAACTTAATATCAGAAAATTCTGACAATGGCACATTCATATGAGTAGGCCCAATCAATTCTTTAAGAAAACCTTATTTGTGTGTGTGTGTATGTGTTTATGAACATGTGCCTGTGCGTTTACATGTGTGTGTGTGCGTGTGTGTGCACACGCACACACGCATGTGTACGTTTTGCTTTTCCTTTCCTAGGAGCAGCAGCAGCTGGCAGTTGTTATCACTGAAGTCTGACAGGACTCATAATTTCCTCCTTTTTAATATGTGGAGTGCAAGGGAAGAGTGAATTGATGGTAACCTGAATTATCTATACATACCACTCCAAGTCATCTAAGAATAGAAAGATCTATCAAAGCCCAGTGGTGTTTAGTGTTTCACCTTTAATATGTAAGAAGGAATTATGAGCTATTTGATAGAGTAACTGCTTGGGACAGGAAAAGTCAAAGAAACAAGTAGCAGCTAGAATGGCACATATTGTGTCAGAAATATACATGGAAGGGATCTTTCTGAAGATCCAGACTCTGGCAGATTTGGAAGCCTGTGCTATGAAAACAACGAAGAAATTTATTCCATCCTACATGTTATTTTGGACAAATCTCCAACACTGGTTTCTGGACTAAAGAATGTCCTTAAGTGGTTTGCACAGGTTCACTCTTAGAGTTTAGACTTTTATTGATGATAACCTATGAGTCAATTCTACCTTGGCTGAGGGGTGAAATGGATATGCCAACTAGAAATGCAATCATTTAAGAGAATTGGATATTTTTCAAAAGAATTTCCTAGGAATTTGGCATTTTAAAAAGATCTACACATTCATACAAACTGTATGAAACTGTCTTCTTTGCATTTTTTTTTGTGATCTGTATTGAGAGTAGCCCAAATTCTATGTTGTTATATATAATAGTTCAGAAGGAAACATGGGACAGTGGACAAAGTAGCAAGATGATTGGTTCAGACTTGTGATCATCTCATGATCTTCCAAAAAGAATGAGGATTTTAGTAAAAGTTTCCTCATAAAAACAGATGGCAGGACACAGGTGTCATGCAGGACATGGTTCACATTCTTTTAGAACAATACTAAAAAAGTTGAGAAAATGAAAGTCACAGATCCAAAATTTTTCATCTTGCAATATCTAACCCTAATTCTATTCTCTTCTTAGATATCTATGTACCTATGACCCAACAATACGTAAATATCATTTTTCTTCTTTTGAGAAAAGCTTTTCTTTTTTTTTTTTTTTGGAAAACACAGAGATCAGGAATTTTAAACCAGTTGGAATTGATCCAAATGTTGCTTTGATTCCTGTTTTTCTACATTTTATTTGAGAAAAGTTCTCACATATAATAAGAGGTCTATTATATCTAAGTACATATCCTTCATTAATAGATCAGTTAGAAATGAATAAACATTAACAGAAGGATAGATACTAGAGATTCACTCAGTTAAGTACTGACTTATAAGTACTTACATGTACTGACTTATAATAAATTGATACATATTTGTATAGTTTGAAAGAAATATGCTCTTGAGCATATGGGCACAGGAGAAAATTTCCTGAACAGAACACCAATAGCTTATGATCTAAAATCAAGAATTGACAAATGGGACCTCATAAAATTACAAAGTTTCTGTAAGGCAAGGGATACCATCAAAAGGACAAAATGGCAACTAACAAATTTGGAAAAGATCTTTACCAACTCTTCATTCAATAGAGGACTAATATTCCATATGTAAAAAGAAAGCAAGAAGGTAGACTCCAGAGACCGAAATAACCCTATTAAAAATGGGGTACAGAGCTAAACAAAGAATTTTAACCTGAGGGATATTGAATGACTGAGAAGCACCTAAAGAAATGTCCAACACCCTTAGTCATCAGGGAAATGCAAATTAAAAAAACCCTGAGATGTCACCTCATACCAGTCAGAGTGGCTAAGATCAAAAACTCAGGAGAAAACAGGTGCTAGCAAGAATGTGGAGAAAGATGAATACTCTTCCATTGCTGGTGGGGTTGCAAGCTGGTACAACCACTCTAGAAATCAGTCTGACGGTTCCTCAGAAAACTGGAAATGTTACTTCTGGAGGACCTGGCTATACTACTCCTGGGCATATACCCAGAGGATACCCCAGCATATAATAAGGATACATCACTATGTTCATAGCAGCCCTATTTATAATAGCCAGAAGCTTGAAAGAACCCAGAAGTTCCTCAATAGAGGAATGGATACAGAAAATATGGTATATTTACACTATGGAATGCTACTTAGCTATTAAAAATAATGAATTCTAGAATTTCATGAATTCATTGTTTCTAATGGCTGAATAGAAAACTGGAATACCCAAAACATAATCTACACATCAAATGAGGTACAAGAAGAACGGAGGAGTGGCCCCTTGTTCTGAAAAGACTCAGTGAAGCAGTATAGATCAAAATCAGAAGAGGGAAGTGGGAAGGGTTGGGTGGGAAAACAGGGGGAGGGAAGGGGACTGATGGGACTTTTGGGGAGTGGGGGGTCCAAAAGAGGGGAAATCATTTGAAATGTAAATAAATATATCAATAAATTAAAAAAAAGAAAAGACAAAAAATAATGAATTCATAAAATTCTTAGGCAAATGGTTGGATCTGAAAAATATCATCCTAAGTGTGGTAACCCAATCACAAAAGAACACACATGGTATGTACTCACTGATAAGTGGATATAGGTCAGAAGCTCAGAATACCAAAGACCCAATTCACATATCAAAGGATGCCCAAGAAGAAAGGAGGAGAGACCTCTGGTCCTGGGAAGGCTCCATGCAGCAGTGTTGGAGAATACCAGGACAGAGAAGGGAGAGGGGCCTGATTGGGGAACAGGGGGAGGGAAGAGGGCTTATGGGACTTTCAGAGAGGGAAAGGGGAAATCATTTGAAATGTAAATAAAGAATATATCTAATTTTAAAAAAGAAAAGATATAAATATGCATACCCACCTCGGAAAGATTTTTATAAGAATCTGTTGACAGTGCATGTGACATGTTCTATGTAAATAAAACATGTGGTCATAAAGGAAAAGAAAGAAAGAAATATGCTTTAGATTTACTTGCATAAAGTATGGAAAAATATAACTGATCCTAAAGGATAATATTGGCTCTGGAAGAATCAAATACATGTTCTGCCTTAACATGAAATGAGTAAAAATTGAATGGAATCTCTGCATAATTCACTAAGCATGGGAAGCAAAACATCAGGCTTACCTGCTCTGTTTCTGTTAAGCAAAAAATATGTTTCTCATATGTAAGGACTTAAGGTGATAAAATAGTAACATTCTATTTTTGTCACTGGAAAGAGGGACAGATTTCTACTTTCACTGCCAGTCATCTCTTTAGCCCCCTGACCTGTCATAAGAAGCACTCATGGTCACTTCAGTGTTATAACTACTATCTTTTTTCTTGTAAAAACAATTCCAAGTATTTGTGCATATAGTGCTCACCTTAGGGAAATATAAGGAGAGTAACAAAGCACACTATTGTATCAGATTTAAAACTGTCAAAATCTGGAACAAAATGTTATTTATATCACAATTATCTGAAAGCATTAATTATGTCTAGCTCCTATGGTAATTAATATTGTGAGGATAAATCAAGAAATGTATCAGTTGCACATCAAACTTATCTGTTTCATCTACATCTCCAAAATTGCTGTTATTATTGTGAATCACATAAAGGGATATTTTCATTAAAAATATAAAGTCACAATAAGTAGGTATATGCATTCTATTTATGATTGCCTTACAAATTGCAATGATCAATTTAAAAACTATCATGCATTGAGTAACTTGAACACAGGAAGCATAATGGTAATAGTTGTTATTTTTTTAAACTTGAGATACAAAAATTACTGTTTGAAGAAAAGACACTGTATTTGGTTAATCAAAGAGTTTAGCTGACTAATGTAAGGACAATCATTATGCATCCATACAAGTTTTTACCCCAAATCAGTTTGCGTTTAAATGTCCCCCTTTGTGTGCTTTTGTTGTACTTCCTGCAATGTCACCTTTGGTTATCTACATATGACACAAGATGCTGACCTTCTAGTTACAACTTTCAAAGTAGCATATGCTCTCCTCCACTGACAAGAGGGCTTCCCTCTAATAGCTCATCTTCAGGATGTGGGTTTTCTTCTATAAAGGGTTGAGTTCATTATCTTCTGTTCAGAGTCCACATATTTTTCAGACTGTTCAATAATAACCAATAATTTGAAAGCATCTTGTTCAACAGAATTTATTTGGTGTTTATAGGTGTGGTTTTGACTGTGTGTGTGTGTGTGTGTGTGTGTATAATTCTACTACTGGGCCTTGCACAATCCAGGTAATGCTCTATCACTGAAATATGTGCCTATCCTCTTGGAAAACTTCAGTGCAAGTCTGTATTGAAATAAATGCAAAGCTGTAATATGAACAAAAGCTAGGGAAAATAAACCTATATTTGAAGAATATATGTGAGAAAATGATGGTATAGATCATAACTGTGGCAGCATGCCGTGTACTGCTGTAGGAGTTGTACTGTGATATATGGATATGACAGGAGGATTTAAGAATATTATTGATCATATATTCCTTATCCTCTTATAGATGATGGCTAATGCATATTTTCATACTGAGTGTGGAATTGTGTTCCTAGTTCTGACAAACTCTCTTTCCTATACAGAAAAATTATCTGAGGCCTCATCTATCACGAGGTACTGAATTATATTTGGTTGGCCATGGCTGATGGAATTTTCTCAACTGAAGGCATACAGAGCATGACAAGTACTTATGTAAAAGCAGTGAAGTCTTTTGTTTTAACTCTCTGAGTTAGGAAATGAACTGAGCTGAGAAAGAAAGAGACTCTCCACAAAATTGATTTTACCAAGATTTGTATATTGAAATACAAGTTTTAAGTATTTCATGGAGTGGTTTAAAGTTTCTGCTAAATTAATTTCTCATGTAAAATCTAAGCTATACATCTTTATATCCTGAACATATCAGGAAAAAATATGGCAAAGTTTACATTTACACAATAGCTGTAAAATCCCCTTTGATTCAGAGATTTTTGTCCATAGCAACTTGACAAATGTGACTTACAAGAATTTTTAAATTTCCTTCAGTATTGATGTGTAATTATATTTATCTACTTTGTATAAAGGTAGATAATGGCTTTATATCTCTATTAATTCCATTTCAAAGAAATTATATATTCACCTATAGATTCCTCTGAAATAGATTTTAAATGAACCACAATATAATGAATGCATTAATTACAAAGGGTAAAAATTCACATTATTTCTTTAACATAAAATGACATTAGAAATATCTCTACATTAAAAGTTTTGAAACCAATGTAACATGGACTTTGACAAACAGCTTACAAATTCACTATACTTAATGATTTTTTTTTACCTGTTTTGATCTCTGTTTATATTATTCACTTTTTAATAGAATCGCAAAGTACATCAAACTTAGTAGGTAAAAGAATTCTCAAAATAATTTAAGACAACAGGATTTATTCAAACATATAACTGTAAATGTCACTTTTATTTCCTCAATGAAGTGATGAGATAAGAGAGTTGCCCAGGTTGTGCGAATACACTGCTTATGAGCCCAGAATATTTGTTACTCTGCTTTATCCCTAGGTCCAGGCTGGGAAGTTTCTAGCGTCCATAAACTCCTGTCTTCCTACTTGGCTCATTCAATCTGGTTTCACTGTGCTTTTGACTAAATTGCTCTGCTTGGCCTCATGCTAACTTTGGGAATGTGTTCTAATCTTCTGGCTCATTTTAATTCTTTGGTTCATTCTGTATTCACCTGTATCTAGCTTGTTCTCTGTACCACAGATCTTTGTAAAACTCTCCTGCAAAAACTGCCACACCTTTCACTCCCGGTACTGTTCTAAAGTAGCCTCTTCTTATCTGTTCTCATGAGATTTGGTCATATTCTATATCTAACTCATTCTCTCAAATATCTGATCCATCACTTTGAATCCCTCAATTAGACAACTTTGTTTGTGATTCGGGGTATGTAGTAAGGGTGTATCTGTATTCCAGCCTATGTGGTCTGCCTAGCACCAGCCAAGGTGGGTTCTTTCTTGTAGGTTCTTCTTACAGCAGTGAAAGGGGAAAAGCATCAGGGGAGGGTAAGATTTTGTCTTACAAAATATTCATCATATATATATATATATATATATATATATATATATATATATATATATATATATATATATGGTTGCTGTATAATAATAAAAAGTTTACTTATATAAGTCTAAATTACCTTGTTTTTGAGGCTGACCTGCCATCTGTGATCCTCTGAGGCCAGAAAAGGCAGTTTCTGGCACTTAGCACCTCTTTCTCAAACAGCAAAGGATTAAGTAAATAGCCTTTGTACCATCTCAGCAGGAACTGAGCATCTCTAACTTTTGGCCTGCTAGTAGGAAGTCACAGGAAGAAAAAGGGTCACTTTAAGAAGAGATCATAGCCTTTATTACAAAGTTGTACAAGTTTCCTGTAATAGCTATCTAAGGGGAAAGTGGAAAGATCTTAAGCAGGGAAAGGGAAATTTTTTTCATCTCTTTGTTTTCAGTACCTATACATCTTTCAGAACACATGATCACATGTTAAAAAGTTCATCACAATTTCACAAAAAAATTAAATCATAAATTAAAATAGAAGGTTTCCATTAGGAGTAATTATCTGGTTAAACATTCATCACGTTACTGCTCGGCAGGTTCATTGAAAGTCAAAAACAATAACTAAGTTATTGGTGAATTTTTGTATAGGTAAACCCAGTTGATATTTTATTTTCTCTCATAGAACCTATAATAAATTGTTAGTAATTGTGTTTACAGCCTCTTGGATTGTGCTCTGAGTACGAGAAAGTCTGGTTACTATCTAAGAGTAAATAGATGGTGAGATATGGGAGACTGACAGAGTTCTCATTGCAGTTTTAACTATCACAAAAGGACCTAATAGCAGTACCATTATAAAAGAACTTAATAATCACTGATATAATTTTAAGCATTCTTATAGGATCATCACTCAGACTTAAGAAGTCAATTATTTGTCTATATTCCATCACTACAAGACAGTAAATCTTCATAGATCTACAGAGATCTGCTCAAAAGTGGTGGGCTAATACATAGTGATTGTTACATAATAATAACAGGAAACATATATTAATAGCAGGAATCTTTCCTAAAATGAATTCTGTTAGTCCTTATCTATGAAAGCAAATTTGTCATGAATTAATCTGAAGCAAATCACCTCAGGAAGATCACCTGCTAGTTATTAGCTTGTTCTATTTTGGCTCCTGACAGTAATCCTTTGTCAGAGCAGCAATGTTACTTGAATAAAATTGATCTACAGATAGCTCCCCAGAAGAATAAATGCTGGCTTTGAGTCAAACATGATAGGATCTAGTTATGAGTAACCCAAAAATCTAGAAATGGCTTTGGGTGGTATAGAATCTTAAAACTGGATTGAAGAAAGGGATGCTATCGTGAAAATATGTGTCATATAGCTTAGGAATGTTTGCTGCCACTTTAAAGATCATAGTTGCTAGAAAAGCTGTGTGTTTGCTTTCCTGGGGCTGGGGTAAAAATGTGCAACAAATAAAGATGCTTTCACCAGCAGGAATGTATCCTCTCATTTCTCTGGAGTCTAAAAGTCCAGGATCAAAGAATCAGTAGGGCTGAATCCTCTTGTTCTAGGGAACAGCCTGCCTCATGCCACATCGGGCTTCTGGTGATCAGCAGCAATTCTTAGTTTCCCTTGGCTTATAGGATATCCATACCATTATCTAGGAGGGTACTTATTCTGACCATATATAAATCTTAGAGGATCCTTTTCCATAAAAATAATCACATTGTAATGCTCTAAGTATATAATGTTTCAGAGGAAGCATTATACACATTGGTAAGAAGATATGTTAAGCTTTGATATTTTCCAAGTATGATACCTTGAATTTTGCTATTTTGCAAAAATATCTAACACTTTCTGGCTTCTACCCATAGAAAACACTCAAAACTTTGCCCCTTGATTTTGGGATCAGGAGTTCCCTAGAATCTAAATTTCACCTTAATACATATATGAGACATTCTATATCTAAAGGTTATTTATCTAAGTTCATTGTTTACATCATAATCTCCATAAGAAAAAGACACATGTGGTGATGGACAACTTTATTATGGCTGAATAATAACCAACTGCCTATACTCATGTTTAATACAACTTTATCCCACTGTGATCACTTTATTTTGGAAAACACCTTCCACATAGTTATTAAAATAATTACTTTTGAAAATTCAGTCCTTATGAGGGTACTTTCTAAGTAATTTGAGGTTTCATGAGATATCATGCAATCTGAAACAAATAATAGAAGTAATGTCTGCTTTTCTATAATAAGCAATGTCAATTGCCAGCTATATCTCAATTAATCATTTGCAATTATAAAAATCCTCTAAAAGAAGGAAAGTTATGAATAAAATATGACTTCTGTGAGAATAAGTTGCACCAGGGACATATTCAGACCATTCTCAAAGCAAATATTAGCTTCTTGAAAGACTGAGGAGCAGAGAGAGACTAAAAATAAAAGGCCCATTCAAATAATACTACCACACACATATCATAAGGGTATACACAAATAATCTGCCTTTACAAGACCACTTAATACAACTAGTGTAAAATATTATGCTAGTATCTTTCAAATGTAAAACTTAGAGTTCTCTCTATACAGTCTAAATGCCAAGTGTATGATTCAAACACCAAAGGCCAAGTCTGGTGTTTGTGATTACATTTTTCCTACAAATCTTGATTTGTAAGTGCCTTCACTATGATCAGAATATAGCAGCAGTAGCACATAGTTCAAATAAAAATAAAAAAATATGAAGCTAAATTTTTCTTCATAAGAGGAGGGAACAAATTCTCTCAGTTGTGCTTTAGAAAATGCTAAACTGTTTCTTCTCTTTAGAATGTATAAAATATTTTGTTTTGTTGTTGTTCTTGTTCTTGTTGTTATTGCGGTTTTTAAACTGTGTAGTTCCAGCTAGTAGGACCATGACTATACTTCTCAAGGATCTAGGAACCATGTCTCTGAAACACTGTCATTCAAAAAAAAAAAAAAAACAGTAATCTTATCTCCCTGTTTCTATGGGAGTGAAGATGCCTAACTTTAAGAACACAGTCCACAAACTACCAAACTACAGCTGTGCATAAATGTATTTTTTCCTGTGGACTGCCAATTGATGGTCCATTCAAAGGCATGTGAATATAGGATGTTCTATATGCGACATGTGATTCTGTCATCTCATTATGAGGAGTACCCCTGTGCATCTTAACATGTATGTAATCAATTGTATTTATAGGACTAGACAAAAGGTAAGCTGCTGTTCTTGTGATCACTTAGTAATTTGTCTAAGATCCATAACATATTCATAGGCATTTCTTTTTCTGTAGGAGGCTTTTCTAAATGCCAAGGAATTTTTATTTAGTCACAGTTTCCAAATATAGAAAATACTTAGCACTCCATATACTCTGTGAGTTATCAGCCAATTATAAGTAGTATTTAATTTATGTGCTCATATATCTACTGTTTTAACATACTACTCAAACAGAATTTTCTATAAAAAATGAAAATTAGAAATCAAATCATTTTAAGTGTCTGATTTTGTTATTATTAAAAATAAATGCATAATATTAAATTAAGACTTGATATTTAATCATTGAGAGAATACCTTAAACATATTTTCAAGTTTTCGTATTATATTGGCAGCATTTGTCATATTAACTTTGAAGCTCCTTGCTAGATATTTCAATGTCATAGCACTTGTCATAGTTAGCAGCTTGGATAGTTAGCTGTTTCATGTTTGCAGCAGTCTGAACTCCAATGAACAAACATTGAATTTAAAATGTAGCTAAGGATTCTGATTGTGAAATAAAAGTAACTAAAATTCTGCTAATGCAGAAAATGGCAAGAGAAATCATTTCACCTTTCTCCTCACAAAAAAAATGTAAAATGTTGTTCTATATTACATTCCAAAAATTTTGCTTCCATTTCATCATCTACAGAGAAAAATGAAGTATCTTTGACCTTGAGTAGGGCTTCACAGGTTTGCCAGTTCAGACCTTCAGCTCTTAGTAAAATTACTGTCACCAGGGTACTCTTGCTCCTGTGAAATTCAGACGAAACAAACAATATTGTGTTTAAATAGCAGTCAACTTCTTTTGCCTTCGTGAGTTTTAGCTGAGCTACCAGTTTGACTAATTCAAAAAGATGAATTCATTAGAAGTAGTTTCAGACTTCCCTTAAAGAATTCCAGAATTGGTACTTACTTGAAAATGTTCACTCCATCAAGAACATATTACATCACAGCTCTGAGATTAACTGGGTATGTTAATTGGGACAGGATTCCTAATTTCTACCCCTATTTGTTTCTGCAACAGAACAAAGAAACATAACAATAGCTGTGTCATTAGGTTAAGGTAATAATATGATAAGACAATTCATTTTAAAGAACTCAGGAAAAAGACTAACATAGGCCATTACTAGAAATATGAGGTATTTTTACTTCATATCACAGGGAAGAGGCTTACAGAATAATATCCCAGTAGTTGTTGACATCTTATACAGAAGTCCCTCATGAGGTTTTTCTTGCCTATGTTGTCAAAGGATGTATTAATAAGTAGAATACTGGATATATCACCATAGTAACAAAATTTAAGAGATATTTTTAAAACTCATTTTTTTATCTATTTTTTAATTTTTACTTGCATTTATTCTAATCTCATACAATAAATCCTGACTACTGTTTCCCCTCCCCCAACTCCTCAAGGGTCCCTGCCCCATGCCTTCCAGATCCACTACTCTTCTATTTCATCTCACAAATGAGCAGACCTCCAAAGGATACCAACCAAACATTAACTTACAAGATTCAATAAGAACAGGCACAAAATCTCATATTTAGGCTGGATTTGTCAATTCAGTAGGAGGAAAATGGTCCCAAGAACAGACAAAAGAATCAGACATTCCCCTAAGACAGACGTTTCAGTGATTATTTCTGTAGTTCATCACTCATTTTTATCTTACCCAATAGACAAAACCTGTTTATAATGGTGTAATTTTTGTGCTAAATGATACATTTAGAGAAATAGTAGGAAGCATACTAGTTGGCTCTCCAATTCTAAATGTTAAGCCCTGAAAATACATACAGATAACAATGTATAGATTGAGAAAATTGTGTTTGGGAATACATATATACAACAATATTTTTAAAAAAAATTTAAAAAAGGAAAAGAAGCCATTCATTTGAAAGTAAAGTAGATGAAGACTATATTAGAGGCTTTGCAGGGAAATATATTTTAATCTAAAGATATATATTCTAAATATACATAATATAAATATATAATATAGTATATAATGGTCTCTATCAGACTTGTTGGCCACATTCATGCTGCTAAACCATTCATTACTACATGGAGCATAGCCCCATCAAAAATTAAAATGTGATGTAAATCACTCCTGAAATAAGCTCTTACAATATCTAGGATTTCTTTCTGGGTGTTTTGGAATTTGCTGACCTAAGCAGTTTAACTGTCCTGTAATTTCTTATTGTGAAAAAAAAAGCCAAAGATAGTGATATTGACAGAGAGTAAGGAAAGTGAGACCCTAGTCATTCCTGAAGATATACAACCATGAATGAAGAAAAAAGACCAGAGAAACCTTCAGATGATTCCATCCATAGTCAATTACATCTGACCAAAATAATCCATAAACCATAATGAAAACTGCTGAGTCCAATAAAACCAAAAGAGACATTGGTCCATAGTCAATTACATCTGACCAAAATAATCCATAAACCATAATGAAAACTGCTGAGTCCAATAAAACCAAAAGAGACATTGGTATGTTATATATGGCAACATTTTGAGGTGGTATATTATATAGAAGTATGTTTGGTAGATAGTTTTATGTCAACTTGATACAAACTATGGCCACTAGAGAAGAAGGTGACTCTTTAAAGAAATGGCTACATAGGATTCTAATATCCAGCTGTAGGACATTTTCTCAATTGGTAATTGATGTGGAAGGAACAAGCCAGTTGTGGGTGGTTGTGGTGGATTGAATAGGGATAGCCTCCAAAGATTCAGGGTTTTGGATGCTTGGCCATGGCAAATGGCACTAGTAGGATGCATGGCATTATTGGAAAAGGTATGGTCTAGATAGAGTAAGTGTGTCACTGTGGAATTGGGACTATGAAGTCAAGTATGCTCAAGGTGTACCAGTATGACACAGTCCTTTTCTGCTACCTGAAGATCAAGATATAGAACTCTAGGCTCCTCCAACACCATATCCGTGTGCATGCTGCCATACTTCATGCCATGATAATAATCGACTAACCTCTAAGCCAGCCTCAATTAATTGCTTTTCTTCATATGAATTATCATGACTTTGGTGTCTCTTCACAGCTTTGAAACCCAAACTAATCCACAGTTGATTTCTGTCTTTACTACCTATTAGACTTGATCTTTAATAAGTCATTGTTCTAATCTACAAAATGCACATAACACACTTCATACATTTTTCTAAAGATTAAAGAGTATATGTACTCCAAAAACAAATCAGGGAATACAATAGAGCCATCATTTGCTCAGTTTTAATCCTTTGTCTCTTTTCAAGGTACCTATAGGATATGGGGGATCGCTTCCAACATGTTAACCTGCTAATAAAATTTTTAAAAAGTTTATTTAAATTAAAAAAAGAAAATCTCTTCTTGAATCCAGAATTGGGCTAAAAGATGGATTGTGACTTTATTTAACCTTATTTAGGAAGACCCTTAAATATAAAGTCTGCATGTTGGTGTCTTCATGCAGAAGAAGATGGACCAGATGTTCTTGAACTGGTTCTTGTACTTGTTAGTCTGTTGTACTCAAGGGTAAATTCTCTGAGAAATGGGTCACATAGATAATGACTGTATTCACTGCTGTTGATCTTTGCTGATATTTTCTTTTTCTGGAAATGCTAGGAGTTTCTTCCTCCTTATATAATTATTGTCAGTATTCACAGTAGTTTGTTGTATTTTCCAGCCCAATGCCAGCTATGCTGCTGTTTCTGTCACTATGTGCTGTGTATTTTTTATACCTTGATGCAAATTAAGGTTGTCAGGATAGGGAACATTAATCAAAAAAAAAAATGCCTTCACCACACTGGACTAGAGGCACATGTGTTAGGCATAGTTTGATTATTGTTTGATGTGGATGATTCCCAATCACTGATAGCAGTGCCATCCCTGGGTAGATTCAGAAGGCAGGCTGACAAAGCTGTGGAGAACAAGCCAGCAATTAGCACTTCTCCATGGGTTCCAGTGCATGTCTTGTCTCCATGTTTCTGTCCTCAATTATAGCCCTAACTTTCCATCATCATGGACTAAGACTTAAAATTGTAAGGTATGTATTATTATTACTCTCAAGTTGCCTTTGGTTTTGGCTGTTATCATAGCAATATAAATCTAACATGGTCACCCATCCTTCATTACATCCACAATCCAGCAACCTTGCCCAGCATCTAATTTCTATGATGCTGTATGCTGGGGGTTTTTCCCTCCATAGCAGTATTATGGAGTGGAATGGTCTACATCCTCTATTCAGACATGCTGAACTAACCATTATTAAAACTCATCTCTACATTTAATTCCATCACTCATAAATTTTCTGGGTATCTTTTACCATTTCTCTTGTAAGTTATCTTCAAATATTTGATTAGGAAAAAAAAAGCAATGACTCTCACTTAATTCTCTTTCCTCCCTACTGTACATTTCTTTCCCTTGGACATATAAATACTATTTCTTTTCTCAGAGTCATTGTTTCTCCTTCTTTTACCCCCTTCTCCTTCTCTCTCCTCTCTCTTTTCTTTCATCTCTTTCATTCTTACCCCATTCCCTTTTGGTCTCTTTCTTCTCACGTTTCTCTTATTAAATTTCTTCTTTCTCTCTTCCTCATTATCTCTTTCTCTAGCTCTCCAACTCTAATTTATACTGTATAATAATAAATACAGCCCTTACTAGAGACTGATTTGTTGAATTTGTACTTAACATCATTCATTCATATAAGGCAAATACATTTATATTTTGGATACTTTATGCAGTCCATAATATTTTGCTACAGTAACATGAACTATATTCCTATGGAAGAATTTCTAGCTTAATATTTTAAAGGCCCTGTATTCACTAATCAAAATAATTTTCATTCATTCATAATGTGTAAATATTTATCAGAAAGGGCCAAATTTTAGCTGGCATTTCCAGATATATATGATTCTATGGAAATGTCACAAGACTCGATGATAATAATAACTTAACAAAATTTTTAATAAAAATGGTGAGTTTTGAGTGAATAAAATTGTTAAATATCACATAGTTACTATTAGGCACTGTCTGATTTCAAAGTCTATAGATTTAGCCACTAATATTTCCATATAAAACTTGATTAATACTACGGTTTATTTGACATGAACTTTACACATTTTTAAATTATTTCTAAATAGTTCAAATGCTTCCCCAGAAGCTCATTCATATGTTGAAAATTTTATTGTCAAATGTATACATTGATATTTGAAGATTGTACCTTTGGGAATGGTTATAATTAAAAAGGTCATGGGGGCTAATGGGGGTTGTGCTAATGATAGTGGCTTTAAAAAAGAGAAAGCACTATATCATGAATACAGATGGACACATTTGATTTCTCCTAAGTTAAAGAATTTATTAAGCAATAGTAAGTATATGTGACTTTAGTGCAACTGATTGTGATTTGCCTTGTAGTCCAAATTTCTCTTATTACTTTACTGAGGAATTTTTATTCCCTGCAGTCTTTGTTACTAATATGAACTCTCAGTTTACAAGTACATGTCATAGAGTAAATCGTTCATCTATCTGTCAGTATAGCTATGTATCTACAAATCTACCATCCATCTATTATCTATTCATTTATCCATCTATCACAGTCTGTCTATACTTTCATTTATCTTTATACATAACTTTATAGATTACCAGATGGTTACTAGGACACCAAGTATTGAGTCCAAAGACTTCAAAGGGACTTAACTGGAAATTTCAAAATGTTGATAGAGATAAAATAGGTTATCCATGTGGGAATTAGATGAAAAAAATGTCCAAAGCAGACTGGTTTTGCTAGTACAGAGCAAAGCCATTGAGTCAGACTAAGGTCAAGTCTCAGGGTCAAGATTCAGAACTAAAATGACCCTGAAACATATGGAGCTATAGAGGAGATATGAAGATCCAGATATGGATGGGTAAATAAGCAAATGAACAGGTCAGATTTGAATAGTCCTTATCAATATTGGGAACAGAACCAAGCTAATGTCTCTAGGACAGTTAGTGTTTCTCAAAATGTAGTGCATATATGTGGGTACATGTACACACAAACACATATATAAATGGTAGGTTGGTGCCTTAGGGCATTGTACCATGTTCTTGGTTTGATATGTCTGATATGTTCTTAGATATACTTTATATGACATGATTTTAATATGCTCAGGTAGTAACTTAGTTCTATTTATGTTGATAAATTTATAGGTTGGCATTCCTTTTACTTTTGACTTTAATAATTGATCTGCACCTTCTGTGTGGTGACAGCTATATGGTGGTGTTTACACATGCACCAAGGTATAGAGTCATTCTGCCTCAGTGTTTGCACTCATAGGAGTCAAATGTTACTTATGGAGTCTCTCAAAATAAGGAACATTTTGAAAGCCCACTGACTTCTACAATGTAAAGCAACTTGGAGAAGGTCATGCTTTGACATTAACACAAAGCATATACATTTTCCTGTTCTCTTCATGGCATGCAATGCGATCTGCCTTATTATGATGCATTAAGGAAGTCTTTCCCAAGTACAAGTATCTTGATACTGAATTTCCTAATCTCAACATCCTTGATAAGTAGGTACCTTTGCATCATAAATTGCCTAGTCTGTAATGTTTTGTTACAACATGAATCCAACTAAAACTCCATATTATTGCATTTCTAAAAAATAAATTGACCAAGCTGAAGAGTAGATATTGTCCAAGTATAGTAAATAGATAAGAAACACAAAAATCAAATATGTATATATTATCCAATACCATGTAGTTTATTAATAGTAGAGGATATATACAAAATTGGGAATTCTTGTTGTAAATATCATGACCATAGCTTTATTCCTTTATTGCCCTTTGCCTCATGCACAACCCACTTGATTAGAGAAAAGAGTTCCTTCTCATTTAAGAGGAGCCATTGGAGCATTGTTCCAGATTTTTGATTAACAACACATGCTCCTTCATGCTCTTTGAACAGACTTAAAGAAGAAGAATGAGAGGTATCACCACAGGTAGAACAGAGATGAAATACCTGAACTTACCATTGTCCTTATCTGAAGGTCAAAAACTACTTTTTCCAAATTATCATCCAGTGTCTTTGTCCTTGATTAAAATTTTCTCATATGTACTTTGTCTGTAGTATGAATATTTTCAACAGCCTAAAATGATTGATAGTTTTACTGATAAATGGTTCCATTTCTTGGGTTTTAAATTTTTACTTCATGTATTTTTCTTCTATTTAGTAGCATACTTACTTAATTATTTCAGACAAAGTCAATATATTTCAACTTGTTATTCTTATATTGAAAATAAAGGCTATTTTAAGCACTTAAAAATAAAGCATTGTGTTAGAAGAATCTATGAACAGTAGCAATGTTTTTGACCTTGGGATTTTGTACAGGCCTCTTTAACATTCTCAGAAAAGGGTTCAATGTTGCCAAATGTGGTCCAGTTGCATAATCTAAACACAAAAGGCATTGAGCAGGTGGCCACAGTAACAGTAGTGTTCTACACACACCTATACTCAGGTCCTGGATCATAAATATATGTTGTCATACTGAATGATTTAGCAATGAATAGCTAACTAAGTGAACAAGAGAGCTGCATCAGGCTGAGAGATAAATGAGTAGAATAAGTATATTTACTTGGGTTTATTTTCATGAGAAAAGGAGAAAGTCATAGAAGCCGTTTGTTCATAGTGATCAATCTAAAGGATGTTCACAGAAGATTCATTGATCTTAGAGCACATATAACTTTAACTCTAGACTTACATTTTCTCCAAAACCTGGAGGGGGAACATTTTTGGTGAAACAACTTATAGTAGGAAGAAAAACAAATAGAAATGGTCTTGACTTCAGAGGCATGTTCTTACTTTTATCCCAGGAAATTTCTTTCAATAAGGATAGTTAACTGAGAGGCAGTAGAACTATAGTAATTGTTCTTTTTTAATCTAATTTGAGTGTAGTCACAGAGAACTGTTTTGTTGCTATTATTGTTTTGTTTTCTTAAAGACAGGTGTGTAGCAAGCTAAGACCATATGTGCTATGGCAGTTAATGAGGAGTTCATTAAGTCACTACCATCCATTTTCTACTCCTTTAGTAAATACAAAGTTTACAAGGAAACAAGAAATACCTCTCAGCTGTACAAGAAGGAAGCATGCTAAAAATTTTGCATTACCACCTGATACTGATGAAGTAACAAGAAGGGTTATACTTTATTATATTTTGTACCTCTCCTAGGAAACAACACTAACTGATGTCAATTGTCTTAGCCATTACAATCACTGAATATATAAATATATAATTTTTCACTTTTTATTTTATTTGACATAAACTTTTTCATATGACACATTCTGGGTAAAGTATCCCTTCCCTCTACTTTCCCAAGTTCCTCACCCCAACTCCAATCCAAATTTAATCCCTCTATTTCCCTCACTAGAAAACAGAAAAAATACAACAACAACAACAAAACAGGATTCTTAGATACAATACTGAATATGAGAAAATAAAATGTAAAAAGATGAAACAAACACTATCATATTTAAGTTGGACAGGGCAGCCCAACAGAAGGAAAAGAGTCCCAAGAACAGGTACAAGAGAAAGAGATCATGGGTTCCATAAAAAATGCTGACCTAAAAGCTATAACATATATTCAGAGGACCAGGTGCAGACTCATGTAGGTTCTGGGGTTGTCGATCCAGTCTCTGTAAGCTCATATGTGCTTTGCTTAGTGGATTCAGAGAGTCTAGTTCTACTATTTCCTTCCATTCCCTCTGACTTTAAAATCTTTCTGCCTCCATGACCATGAATTCCTTGAACTCTGAGGGGAGGAGTTTGGTGGAGACCTCCAATTTAGACTTCATGTGTATAAGGCTAAAGGTATCTACATCTGTTCCTGGAGGAAACCTTCTCTAATGGTGACTGGATAAGACTTGGATCTGAGTATAGAAGAATAACATTAGCAGCCATTTTATACACTTCTTTTTAGACTAGTAGTTTTGGTTTTACCCTGCTTTCCCAGAATGTCTAGCCTCTGTATTGGGGTTATGCAAAAATCATGGGGTACAGATTCCTTCTTGTGGAGAAGAATCTTAAGTCAAATCAGACATTGGTTGGCTATTTCCATAACTTTTGTGCCTTCATTACCCTAGTATATTTTTCAGGGAGAACAAATTTTAGGTCAAAGATTTTGAGGCTTGTTGGTGTCTACATTTCTTTATTGATAGCCTGCAGAGTATCCTCTCACAGAATAGAGACTTAGAGCATAGGGATCAAGGCTCCAATGTAGGCATGAGTTCAACTTCTCCATGTTCAATTAGTTTTTTTTTTTTTTTACCTGTCCACTGAATTTAATTCTGGGAATTTGTAATTCCATCTTAACAGTATGTGTGCTAGCTAGCATTTTATCTAGGTTCCACCCCACAGTTACCTGGCAATGCCTGACTCAGTATAGTATTAAAGGGGCTGCTTGCCCCCTTCTCTCTCACTTGCTCTCTTTTTTTTTAATTGATATATTTTTTATTTACATTTCAAATGATTTCCCCTTTTCTGGGTCCCCACTCCCCGCAAGTCCCATAAGCCCTCTTCGCTCCCCCTCTTCCTCCATCTACCCCTTCCCACTTCCCTCTTCTGGAATTCCCCTACACTCTTGCACTGAGTCTTTCCAGAACCACGGGCCACTCCTCCATTCTTTTTGGACATCATTTAATTTGTGGATTATGTCCTGGGTATTCAAAGTTTCTAGGCTAATATCCACTTATCAGTGAGTGTATACCATGATTGATCTTTTGAGACTGGGTTACCTCACTTAGTATGATGTTCTCCAGCTCCATCCATTTGTCTAAGAATTTCATGAATTCATTGTTTCTAATGGCTAAATAGTACTCCAGCAGAGTTAGTTACAGCAATGAGACACATGTGTCAGTTTTCAAAGAGCAACCTTTTGTCTTAGCAATAGTCTGGGTTGTTTGGACATTTCCATGAGACCCTCTTGGCCAGCAATTCAACTGAATGCAACCTCAACCTGACACTGGACATCTCACCTCGCAAAAAAAGATGAGCACTTGAGATTCTGTACCTTCCATTGGTAGGAGTCCTCATTAGGATCATGTATACATATTCCAAGATGTCTCAACTGTACAATGTTTCCACACTACTCCACAAATGATGTTCATTCCTAACACTCTCTCCCTCCATCCTATCTGTACTGATTGATCTGCTCTCATTGCTACCTACCTGAGTCCATCCTGAAAATATATTTTATTTTCTCCTCCCAGGGAGATCTCTCTCTCTCTCTCTCTCTCTCTCTCTCTCTCTCTCTCTCTCTCTCCCTCTCCCTCTCCCTCTCCCTCTCCCTCCCTCTCCCTCTCCCTCTCCCTCTCCCTCTCCCTCTCTCTCTCTCTCTCTCTCTCTCTCTCTCACACACACACACACACACACACATACACACACACACACAAACACACAAACACACAAACACACACACACTATGTCTCTTTTCATAACCTCTCTGGGTCTAGAGATTGCAGTTTTGTTATCATTTACATAATGGTTCCACTCCTGAAAGAGGACTGAAATCCAAAACATATGAAAAACTCAAGGAACTAGATCAAAATACCAACCAATTCAATTAAAATATGTGGTATAGATCTAAGCAGAAAATTCTGAAGAGGAAACTGAAATGACTAAGAAACACATTCATTTAAAAGAAATATTCATATCTTTAGTTAGTTGAGAAATGAAAGAGGATTTTCAGATTTTGTCTTATGCATGTAAGAATGGATGAAATCAATCAAGTGATAGCTCCTGCTGCCTGTGGACCTGGAGCAAGAGGAACACTCCTTCCTTGGTAGTGGGAGTGCAAACTTGTACAATCACTATACAAATCAATATATTTGGTGGTTATTCAGAAAGTTGGGAATCTATCTACCTCAAGATTGAGTTATACCACTCTTGGTCATATACCCAAAGGTTTCTCCTTCCTACTACAAGGACACTTCATTGACCATATTTATTGTAGATTTATCTATAATATCTAAACCTGGAAGTAATCTAGATGTCCCTCAACAGAAGAATGGATAAAGAAAACGTAGTACTTTTACAAAATGGAGTATTACTCAACTGTTAGAGTGAAATTTTCAGGCAGATGAATGGAATTAGATTCCTGAATGGAATTATCCTGAATGAGATAGGCCAGACACAGAAAAATAAAAATGGCACATATTTAGGTAAACAGCTTTATTTAGTGGATTGAACATAAAACATGTATTCTTTATGTGATCTCAACTAAAACCCATTCAGATTTCAAAATGTAATTGACTGAAATATAAAATTATAGCTAATGTGCTTTTGATTTTAATTAGTAAATTCTATAAATTTTGCTTGATACACAAATATATGTTTTTATAAAACAATAAAGGACTTTAGATTATGGATAGTGTTGTTTACTTTAATAAGTTCTCTGGGAGGTATCAGAAAATATCCAACTGAAATTTTCTAGACTGAAGAACAAACTCATTTTTAAATAATTAAAATTTTATTAGAATTGGATGAATAGAACTTTAATGGTACATATCATTTATATAAAATAAAAATATTTGATTATACTGTAAACTTATATTTTCATTATTTTCAATGCTTCATCTCAACTCACATAGAAAATTAGATTGTTTTTATATTTTTGGTAGCCACCATCATAATTCCTCAACCTTTAATGATTTATAAAATATACTTGTTTTTATTTAATAAATATCTCATAAAATGTCATTATTTCATCATCCTCAAATGAGATTATATAATATTTTTAAATATATCTTAAAGTTCCTTTTTTCTTGGATATTATGATTTAATTACATGTTTCCATTCTTCTATAAAGCCTCCCCCAACTCTCCTTTAAATTTGTGGCCACTTTTTTTTAAACTATTTACTGCATGTGTGTATGTACATGGAATATACTTATTTCTAAGTATAACCTATTCAGGCCATCTATTAACTTTAGAAGAACTGACCATTTGTAATTTGGTAGCTAAATTTTTTGCCCTTCCTGAGAAAAGTCCTCCTCTTCTGCTGAAGCTTTTCTTGATTCTAATTTATCTTCTCCATTTATTTATGAATACAATGTTTAGCTATAATTTTCAGTTTATAGGTAGTAAATTAAGGTACCTATAGGAAGTTACCTTTACATCAAAAAACACAGGGTAAAAAAGATATTCAAACTCCACATTCTAAGAGTGTGTCTGCTTTCATGGTGAGTTAAATTTGTACATAGTAACAGAAAACACACACACATATGTATATATGGTATAAATATAAGGTAAATATTTAAGTGTGGTGTTAAATCTTAAAAAGAGATATCTTTAACATGTAGAAAAGTACTCCAAGAAGTCAGATCAATTTTGTTTTAAATATTAGATATTTTCTGTGTCCTCACAACATTATTTTCTAAATGATGAAATCCTGAGGCCAAGACGTGGACCCTGATTTATTAGTAGATACATTAATTACACATTTCACCTGTCTATGACAATCATGGCTAGTATAAATGTTAGTAATTTGCAAGCATATATGTGTAGATGAACAGATTCATTCATACCTAAAAGCAATAAGGATTAATTCCCTTCCTGTCTGGACTACAAGTCAGAACTGATAAAATGGGACTCACTGTGGAACAATTTGACTTCATGACCTTCTGTTCACTGGGATATTCTTTGTTTATTCATGTTAGAACTGTCATTATTGTTGGTTGGGTTTTCTTTCAAGCTTTAGAAATGTGAACTGAGATCTCAAACTCAAATATATACATGAAAAAGAAAGAAAAGAAAAGAAAAGAAAAAGGAAAGGAATGAAAAAAGAAAAATAAAATGAAAAAAGAAAAGAAATTAAGAGACACATCATGTTGAAGACTCTGCAAAACTGACTGCTTCAAAATTTATGATCATGAACAGATTAATATTACCCATCCAGAGACATTTTTCTAAAATATCCTTCAATTTTCCTAATAGCCATTCATTCCAAACCCAAATGTCTGACTTAAAATAATGGGAAAAGCTTTGGAAAGTGCTTGCGATAGACAAGTATCTTCCACCACGTAATGCAATTATATTAGAAATGTTCAAAGATTGCAGAATATTTTTGTTTTACATATTCTTTTGGCTCCCAGGCCCCAAGAATCTACCCAGAAACAAGCCCCTGTGATAGTAATTCTTTCCTGATTCATGGCAAGGGACTTGCTGTGGAGCTTATTGTGATGTGCAGCTCAAGTGTGTACGAAGCAGCACAAGTACTTTCACTGAATGAAGAGAAAAAGACAGTAAAAAGACCTCAGACCTGTCTGCGCAGAAATACCACAGAATGAATTTATTGTTTTATAAAAGGAATTTTCCAGTTCCAAGGTTGTAGCGACAGGAGTAATTGAAGATTCCTTACTAGTAGAAGGGGCTTATGATTTTTACTCGTATATTATGCCATATAGTGAGTGTAAAACTGCCATTCCAGAGTTCTAATCTTGAATACTGTATACATTCCATTCTCCTTTTATTTTAAAGCATAGGACATGAGTAATGTTACACGTTTTTACTTCCTCTTTATAAATTTAACATGGTCCAAGTCATTATTCTACCCATGTTGCGAGAAGGCCAAATTTTACCATGACAGTGTCCTTCAGTATACCATGTAAATATTCTATTAGGTTCTATACCATTCACAGTTGACATTCTTGGTCTAAAGTGCTGTATCTTCTGTAAATATGCAGTCCGGGCTGCTCTCCTTAACAATGATTTACTGCAAAGGCTTCCTTGGAGCCCCAGCTGGCTAGACCCCATTAGGCTCACCTTATATCAAGACAGAGTGCTGCAAAGGAACAAGGTAGGACCTGCTTGTGTCTGTGGCGCCTGTGTCTTCCTAGTGTTAGAAGACACTGTCCAAATGCCTCACTTGTCTTGCTCTTCCATCCTTCTGAACCTCAGAGGAACCTTTCCATCTACTCTTCTAAGATCCTTTACAAAAATTCATGTTGGAGGAGTGTTTCAGAAAAAACAGTCTAGACTAACTATAGATGTCATCCTTACCATGTATCAACTTGTATAAACACAAACCAGTGAATCAGTGCAACAAAAAAATGCTTTAATTTCTACAGCTTAGGGTGGTGTGCAGTATGCAGGGTTTATAGAGGGATTCATTACATGAATTCATTAATTTTCTTATATTTTGTTTTTATAAATTTTATTTTCTCTCATATGTTAGTCATACCCCTACCACAGTTTGTTTCCCTTCCCCCCACTCCTCCCATTTTTGCTCCCCTCCAATCTCTTGCATATCCATTCATCCTTTGTTTTCCTTCTGAAAAGAGCAGGCCTCTCAGGGATATCAACTGAGCATGGCATAACAAGTTAGATTATGTCTAGGCACAGACCTTCATATCAGGGCTGCACAAAAAGCCTGCATCCATTCTTAAATTGAGGGAAAAAATTAAATAAGGAGCAAAAGAACTTAAAAAGGAAGACAAGGAGAAAAGCAGGTTAAAAATTAAAATAAGAATTAAGCAGAAAATTTGAAACATAAAACATGTTCTTCTTCATGGGTAGATGGAAGGCACCACAAGTGCAGATACTCCTGTGACTGGAAGTCAGTGTTGGGCCCACTTTAGAGTTTGACTTGACTTTTTATTAGCCATGAATTTGATAGAAAGTTATTGACTTGTGTTCCAAGGACCATGCTCAGCTTAGATAGGAGTGCTGATAAGGGTTTTCTGGGAGTGGCAAAAAGAAACCACTCAAAATCAAATTATGGAACCAAACTGATGGATGACTTGTCTTCTGCTTGATACAACTTTTCCATACTGCTTCTCTCTATGTTCTGCTTTCTATCTGGCAACATCTCTGCATGTATTCTGCTTGCTTGCTATTCTAAGAGATCTCTTTGTTCATGTCCTGCTTACTTGTGTGTGTGTGTGTGTGTGTGTGTGTGTATGTCTCTCTCTCTCTCTCTCTGTGTGTGTGTGTATGTGTGTGTGTGTGTACGTGTCTTTGTTTTCAAAGGGGTTCTCCCTTTTTATCCTAAAAAATTCTCTGGATAGCTCATCTCCTGCTCATCTCCTGAAGAGTGTTAAGTCCAGTCTCTCTCTCTCTCTCTCTCTCTCTCTCTCTCTCTCTCTCTCTCTCTCTCTCTCTGTCTGTCTCTCTCTTCCCCCTCCCTCTCTCTTACAAGACTTCCAACACACACCCATTTTTTAATAGCTTAAACTTCTTTATAAATTAGATATATATTTATTTAACATTTCAAATGTTAGCCCCTTTCTTGGTTTCCCCTCTGCAAACCTGCTCTCCCTTCCCCCCCTTCCCCTGCTTCTACATGGGAAGAACTCACTGCCCTAGCATTCCTCTACACTGGGGCAACAAGCCTTCACAGGACCAATGGCCAACCCTACTATTGATCCCAGATAAGGCCCCTTCAGCTCCTTCAGTCCTTTCTCTAACTTCCCTATTGGGGTCCCTGTGCTCAGTCCAATGGTTGGCTGTGAGCATCCCCATCTGTATTGGTTAGGATCTGGCAGAGTCTCTCCGGAGATAGCTGTTATCAGGCTCCTGTCAGCAAGCACTTCTTGGTATCCTCAATAGTATCTGGGTTTGGTGTCTGCCTATGGGATGGATCCCTAGGTGAGGCAGTCTCTTGGTAGCCTTTCCTTTAGCATCTGCCCTACTCTTCATCCCTGTATTTCCTTTAGACAGGAACAATTCTAATTAAAGTTTTGGAGATGAGTGGGTGGCCCCATCCCTCAACTGGGGGAGCATGTCTAACCTCTGGATATAGTCTTGAAATGTTCTCCTTCCCCTTTATGGGGTATTTCAGATAGTCTAATCCCTGTGGAGTCCTGGGAGACTCTTGCGTTTCTGGCAACTGCAACTTTCTGGTTGCTACTACCAATTTCCCATCCCCCATTGCTACACAACTCTGTTCAATTTTCTGACCCTCTGTAATCTCCTTCATTTCCTCCCATATCTGATTCTTCCCTGCCTTTTTCCCTCCCCCCTTCTCTTCCTCCCAAGTCTTTCATACCCTCTTTCTTTCCCTGATTATTTTGTTCCTCCTTCTAAGAAGGTCAGAAGCATCTGTCCATTCTTTGGTCTTCCTTCCTCTTGAGCTTCGTGTGGTCCATGAGTTGTGAGCTGTTTTATGTATCAATCCAGTATTTGCTCCAGATTTCCTTTTGGTTATCTTATGAATCAGCCTCCTGTGACCTGCCCTCCCCCCCAGCCTTTTGATTCCTAGTAGACATTTTTCCTTAACATTCCCAAAGAATTCAAATATCTGTCTGATTTTGTTAAGCATACAGGATAAACTAGTTGGGGAGGACCCTGCCCTGAAATTACTATTTCCACTAGGCCTGAAGCTAACCTTGCTCAGTCCTAGACTGATCCTGAACTCAGGAATCTAGCTGCCTTTCTAAGTGTAAATAAAAAGAAAAGAAAACCAAGCCAAAGGAAAGCAGAAACAAAAACAAACAAACAAACAAACAAAACTAAATAAGTTGAAAACTAGGGACTAAGATATTCATTTTAATAACAATACATTTGGCCAATAGTTAAAACTTCTATTACTAAGAAGACATGACAATAGATGCTGAAACACAAGTTGCATTCTTAACACTCCCATAAGGTAAATTAATCTTTGGTCACATTTGGTAGTGTCTTGATAGTGACAAAATTTGAATATGAAATGTCTGCTACAGGATATTGTGTTCCACCCTTGGTTCCAATCTGCTGACAATGCCTGGGAGAGGTGATGGAGATTTTAGGGGGCAGAATCTAGGTAAAGGTAGTAGATTACAGGATATGTGACTTTGAAGATTATCTCAGTTCTTCATTATTCTGTTTCCTGTCCATATCAGGGAAATGAACTTCTACCCCACATATGTGCCCTAAGATGGTCTTTTGCTGAAATATGGGGATAGTCGCTATGCATGAAACTCTCTGAAACAATGAAATAAAATTAATCTCTCCTAACTAGAAAGCTAACAAAGATTGAATTTCTTATTTTTTATTTAAAAACCAGTTTAGAAGCAAAAGCAGTTCTGATGGTCTATGTCTTTCAAAGCCATTCATTTTGCCATAAAGGAATTCTATGAGATCTCATACCATTTTGATTCCTCTTCCAAGGGAACTGCAGAAGTACTCTGGGAGTAGACTGCAGGCTACTAATGTCAAGAAATGTTTTTCTAATTCCAAGAAATAAGAAGCACCAAGGCCTGGTTTGTGACTTCTCTCTTTGCATTTAACATGAAGAGAAGCATGTTTTCTGTCAATGTTGCTCAGCAGACTATTAATGCCTTCTTTTTTCTCACAAAAGGGTCCAATTCTGGTAAAATGGAGGCCTCACAGTCTCAATAACTCATGTTCTATAACTGGAATTTTATCAAAATCAGTTTCATGGAGGCCATTTTTCTTCTTGACAAATGTTGAGGCAAGACAAATGTGAAAGTTCTTTGTTCATTTGAAATCTAGCCTATGATATCATATTAAAAATGCTTCATATTGGACTCATTAACAATTTAATAAAATACGATTTGTTATTGAACTCACTAAGAAATTCATAACATACGATCCATAGAAATTCTTATCATCTCACTGACAATTAAAACTAAAAGGGATATTTTGGTCAGTATTGCCTGAAGTGAATCTGACTATAAAAATGCTATTCTTTCATATTATAGAAAAACTCAGAACAGGCTGATTTGGAAAGTACTGACTTCTTTTAAAAATATCACTTGTCCTCAGAGAATTTATAGATTACAATTGGTACTAACAGCCATGCTACTTGAAAGCAAAGCCAACTGTACAAATGGACAAATATTGTTCTTGTATTGTGCTGTTTCATAGACTCAGCCACATTGGCCTGGCATAGAATTATTCTTAATCTTTGTGATGAGCATTCATAGACGTAATTATGTACATTCACATGAGTTTGATGTTGAGGTGAAGGACAATTTTGACTTCATCGCACATTTTCCAGGATCCAAGCCCTAATGCCAGTCCACCCTCTTGACCGTATAGACCCATAGCCTGGAGTTTCTAATCTGCTATGATGCTCACTGACTTCAGTACACAGACCTTCACCTCTCATTTTTAGCAACAGAAGTTTTATGGTCTGTGTTTTTCTACTCCTCCTGAAATAAGAACCTATATTGGCCTTTTGGGAGAATGCCACAACTTTGATCTTTTGTGAAGAGGCTCAATGTAATTCAAAGGTAAAGTCTATAGATATGTATTGTTCTACTTTAGGGTGAACTTAGCAATCAGCAAAGAGTAAACGGAATCCTTCCAAAGCACAGTGGTGATCTTAGGCATGGTCTTCACATGAATCAATGACTATAGCCAACTTAGAAATGTATTGCCTTGAGTAGGGTTTTTCCTTTCTCAGTTAATTTTCCCTTCCATTTTTTCTGAATTTTCAATGCCCTATGAGTTAATATAGAAATCATTAACTGAGAATTCTTATAATTTATATTTTGCAAATATTCTTCTACTTAAATATTTTCTCAGCATCTGTCATATTATTTTGCAATGTTATCTATAACAAAAATATTAAAAGAATCAAGAACAATAATATTATCATTTATTCATTATTTCTATATCAATTCTTTTCCTGTGTGTTAGAAGGTTTTTTTTTTTTATTACTGAGACAAAATGCCTAATGTGATAAATGTAGAAGGGAGAAAATTTTATTTTGTCTCATGGTTAAGGTTCTAAGTTGAATGCATAGTGGAGAACCAGAAGAAAGAGCAGGAAGAGGATGAAAAGGAAGAGGAAGAAGAGGAAGAGGAGGACGAAGAGGAAGAGGAGGAAAAGAAGAAGGAGGAGGAGGAAGAGAAAGAGGAGGAGGAAGAGGAGGAGGAGGAAGAGGAGGAGAAGGAAGAGGAGGAGGAGGAAGAGGAGGAGGAGGAAGAGGAGGAGGAGGAGGAAAAGGAGAAGAAGAAGAAGAAGAAGAAGAAGAAGAAGAAGAAGAAGAAGAAGAAGAAGAAGAAGAAGAAGAAGAAGAGAGCATATTATCACAATCCCTTCTCTCTTGACAGACTGAATATCTTCAGTAATCTGTTCCTTCATCCAAGACACACTTTGTAAAAGTTCTAAGGTCAAAATCCCAACAGTGCCACAAGCTGGCAAAAAATCCTGAGACAAATTTAATGCAGGTGGATTTAAGACTAGAAATATTGTGCCCACCAATTCTCTCTTGGTTTATTTGCTTTTCATTCCCTTTTTAGAATGTAGGATAAGCATTTAAAGTATTCTATACATAAAGAGCAAACCATTTTTTCTCACATTTGGAGGAAATATAAACTCTGCTTTTCCCTTTTAAATATAGACAATATTTCAAAGTACCCCAGAACTAAAGATTTATTCTCAATTCAGTGTAGACTACATCTGGTGAGGCAATTGTGTCAAAAAATAAGATAATGTTCATTGTTGCAAAATATGGTGAATAGGTCAATTTGCCCTTTTTAGACACATATGCTAATAATTTCTGATGAATCTCTATTCATAAGGAGTCTCTTCAAATGATAGAGCCTTGGGTGTGTTAAATAATATTGAATTTGGAGGCTAATGAGATTTCAGGTTGCTTCTCACCCTGATGATCACTTTAGGCTGTTAGAGCATCAGAGGGATAGACTGACTTTTGAAGACGCATAGTTCTCTAGGTTCAGACACATAGTTCTTCAAATTCAGAGACGCCAAATTAAGGCCAAGTTCTTCTGAATCCAAGACCAAAGCCTCGAGTTACTTTTGTATGTTTTCTGTACACTGATGATTTAACAGTTTTTCTCTACCTTGAATTTGAAACAAATTCTAGAGGGAAGAATTTTAATATACAATTTGAGAAACGTAAGGAATCAAGCACTATAGTTTGATTTTGAACAAGATTTTAACAAGACTTTTTGAAAAGTAGACCAGAAAGTCTCTTCGCTGTGTGCTAGAAAAGTGAAGGCTGGATATTTTAAATTATTTAAGCTTCTGTCTTTTCAGAAGGCATGGTTAAAAACCACTGAGAACAAGGCTATTGGCAGTGTTTGAGATTTTCTGACTTATGTTCATCTGAAATATTTAGGTATGCTTTTTAAACCCATCCTATGCTTCCACCGAGGGATAGATTTCCGAAACTGTACTGTGTTAATAAAAAATCACAGCAACTGAGAGACTAAAACAAATTCTTGTTTGTCTGTGTTCATACTCAAGAGTATGTGCAATATTCGGTAAGGTGCTGGTCTGTTCTATTTTTAAATTATTGATTTTTAAAATTATTATATAATTATATTTGCCCTTTATCTTTCCTTCTTCTTAATCTCCCCAGATATCCATTCTTGCTCTCTAATGTTCATAGCCTCTTTTTCATTAATTTTTCTCACCAATACACATGTGAATTATACATACATAATGAGTTTTATATATATATATATAACTCATTACTTTTCATATATATTATATATATGTATGTACATAGACATATCACATAAATACAACCTGCTCAGTGTGCATGTTACTCATGTTAAGCACTTGGCATTGGACAACCAATTGGAATGTTCTTCCCTGCATAAGATTATTTCTCCTGCTCTTAGAATTCTTTAATTTACTGTAGATCTTCCTGTAGAGCTGAGGGCTTGTGAGCTTTGCCCTGTCTACAACAGCATGTGTTGTTGGAGGAAGTTTGTCACTGTCTGGTTAGGCTTTGTGACCCTTTCCTAGCATCCTCCTAATTCTCTTTTATATAATATTTAGAACTGTCAGCTTCTTTTGCATCATGTCTGACTGGAGGCTGCCATGCTTCCCACCTTGATAACAAACTAACCTCTGAACCTGTAAGCTAGCTTCAAGTAAATGTTGTTCTTCATAAGACTTGCCTTGGTCATGGTGTTTCTTCACAGCAATTGAAACTGAGACAGAAGTTAGTACCATGGACTATAGTATTGCTATGATAGGCCTGATCATGCTTTTGTTTAGAGGAATGTGGATTTTAGGTCTTTGTAAAACAGCCAAATGCCTTAAGTGGGGCTTAATGGGTCATACTAGTAGAAGCATGGAAGACAGTGTATCTGAGAGTGTTTTGAACTGTGGGATCCTAACTCAAAAATATTTCCAAGGAGAAGAATTTTAGCAGGTGGAATAGAAACTGTTCTTGAGAGATTTTGGTGAAGAATATGCCTGCATTTTGCCCTTGCTTGAAGAGTATACCTCAGTCTAAGGTGAAAGATTTAAGTTAATTGCATTGAAAAAGAAAGTCTCAAAAAAGACCAGCATAGACTTTGTTTTCTGGTTTAATCTCATGAAGAGTGTTTTCATCAAGCATGCACATGCTTAAAAGAAACAATACAAAATGTATGTCTCAAGTAATAAAGGGGCACCAGGGAGTAAAGTGGAGCTGAATCCTGTGTTCTAGGAGATAAACAGGTAAGGAAGTGGTAATCTCAGGGCAAGATCCCACCCAGTTATGCTTATTGTTTGTGTTTGCAGTTGAACAAGGAATAGTTTTGTCATGTTGGGTGTTATTACCTGGTGATTGTTTTCATTTGAATATTTAATATGAAATGAACTACAATCCAGAAATGAAGAGAGGTCACACTTGTAATCCAGATCTTGAGGCTGGAAGATACAGGTCTTTGATCCAGATCTGGAGGCATAATGGCCAAGAAAAACTTCAGCCATGGAATGGTGTTATATATCTCTAATGCTTGGAGAAAAAGCAAGCAGATCTCTGAGTTTAAGACTAGCCTGGTAGAGGGCAAGTTCCAGGTAAAGAAAAGCTTAGGTCCAGACATGGTGGTACATGCCTCTAATTCCAATATTCAGGAGCCATTCAGAACTCTGATTTCAAGATTAGTTTAAAAGGAAGTTCACGTACAACCAACCTCAGGTAGTGAAGGATTTAGTAGAATAAGAAGCCTGTGTTTCAACCCCATAAAGAAGCAGAGCTCTGTGGCTTCAGCCATATGGCTCTGGCTTTAGAGTCAAGAGCAAAAGGAGACTACTGGGACAATTGATAACCATTAGCAGCAGCTAAGATGTTAGCAGTGATTAAGAACAGACCACTGTTGATGGGGCTGTAAGCTGGTACAACCACTCTGGAAATCAGTCTGGTGGTTCCTGAGAAAACTGGGCATGATACTACCAGAGGACCCCGTTATACCACTCCTGGTCATATGCCCAGAGGATTCCCCAGAATGTAATAAGAACACATGCTATGTTCGTAGCAGCCCTATTTATAATAGCCAGAAGCTGAAAAGAACCCAGATGTCCCTCAATGAAGGAATGGATATGGAAAATGTGGTATATTTACACTATGGAATACTAATCAGCTATTAAAAACAATGAATTGATGAAATTCTTGGCAAGTGGGTACAACTGGAGAATGTTGTCCTGAGTTAGGTGAGCCAATCACAAAAGAACACACATGGTATGCACTCACTGAGAAGTGGATATTAGCCCAGAAGCTCGGAATACACAAGATATAATTCACATATCAAATGATGCCCAAGAAGAAGGAAGGAGAGGCCCCATGTCCTGGAAAGGCTCAATGCCACAGTGTAGGGAAATACCAGGGCAGGGAAGTGGGAAGGGCTTGATTGGGGAACGGGGGGGGGGGGGGGGCGGGGGGGAGAGGGCTTATGGGACTTTTGAGGAGGGGCGATCCAGGAAAGGGGAAATCATTTGAAATATAAATAAAGAATATATGTAATAAATAATTAAAATTAAAAATTTAAAAATTTAAAAATAAAAAAAACAGATCAGCATGGCTGGAGAGATGGCTCAGTGGTTAAGAGCACTGGCTGTTCTTCCAGAGATCCTGAGTTCAATTCCCAGCAACCACATGGTGGCTTGCAGCAATCTGTAATGAGATCTGATGTCCTCTTCTGGTATTTCAAAAGACAGCTACAGTGTACTTACATATAATAAATAAATTAATTTAAAAAAATAAGAAAAAAGAACAGACCAGTGGCACTGAGGTAAAATCTTCTGGGAAGTGTTTTCTGAGAGCACAATGAAGCTGTGTTCTAGAGATGGCCAAGGTTGTACTTGTATGCTTCAGATGGATTTGATAATGTGTAAGAATCCTACAGATGGTTATTGGTATTCAAGGAATGAAGAGGTCATGAATTGAATCTCAGACTTGGCATGCTTGGGGGCCAGGGATTAGGGAAGGCCACCATGAAAGGGCAGCCTTAGTTGCATTTGATGTCCCAGGTCTGAAGGAATCATGCAAAGAAGGTGAGGCTTCACACCATAAAGGGAGTTAGGAGATAAGAAACTTAGTTGTGGTAAGAAACCCCAGTGTTTTAGAGATGTTAGTACCATGGAATAACCATCATGAGCAGCAGCAGCAATGGTGTGGAGTCAACCAAATCCTGGACTGCTACAGAGGGCAAACCTGGAGATGTGACTCAAACCCTTGTGAAGAACATAGAAGATCAAGTGTGGATCCCAGATACTGGAACCAGACCTGTTCTTAGGGTCTGAGAATCATTTAACAAACAATAGGAACACCTATTTCTGTCAGACAGGGATGGTTTATTAAATGTATACCCTAATATTGATTGGATTAGGGATGTAGCTCAGATAACATTTCTCAGGGCAGGCTTATAAAGGAAAACACACAGACACACAGACACACAGACACACAGACACACAGACACACAGACAGACACACAGACACACAGACAGACAGACAGACACGCGCGCGCACACACACACACACACACACACACACACACACACACCCCAAAATCAGCTCATACTCAGTTGCAGGAAGTTCTGCTCAGTGGTCAGCAGTTCAGACTCAAGTCGTTTTAGACTTTTAGACATAACATTTCATATGGACCCTATTAATAGGCCCAACATACAGCCTTGTGGAATTTCTTCTTCTTCTTCTTCTTCTTCTTCTTCTTCTTCTTCTTCTTCTTCTTCTTCTTCTTCTTCTTCTTCTTCTTCTTCTTCTTCTTCTTCTTCTTTTCTTCTTCTTCTTTTCTTCTTTTTCTTCTTTTTTCTTCTCTTCTTTTTCTCTTCTTCTTCTCCTTCTCCTCCTCCTTCTCCTCCACCTCCTCTTCCTCCTCCTCCTCCTCCTCCTCCTCCTTCTTCTTCTTCTTCTTCTTCTCCTCCTCTTCATCCTCCCCACCTCCTCCTCATCCTAGTCCTCCTATTTATTTATTTATTTATTTATTTATTTATTCATTT
This sequence comes from Apodemus sylvaticus, assembly GCF_947179515.1. Lineage (NCBI taxonomy): Eukaryota > Metazoa > Chordata > Mammalia > Rodentia > Muridae > Apodemus > Apodemus sylvaticus. The sequence continues at coordinate 39,550,167 of NC_067482.1, read as the reverse complement.
TTATATCCCAGATTTTGTTCCCCTCCAGGTCCACCCTCTGTCCACATCCCATAACTCCTCCCTGCCATCTGTCTTCACAAGGATGGTGTTCTCACCCCCATCCCACTCTGTGGGTCCTCTAGATTAACAAATCTCATACAGAACATATGGAACATACATGGGGTGTGGTTCGCATGACTCTGCTTTGAGTCAAGTTATATTAAAGAGCCAACAGGCATGGAAAAGCTATGCTTGGAGGGGGGAACTTCAACAACTGTAATGTTAAAGATGCTTTGAAGAAAGTGGCTAACAGGGGGTAGACCCAGCTGAGGATAATTATGCTTATAAAACAGGTTCTACAGTTAATTATATAAAAATAACTACAACACAGTCAACAAATCAGAAAGGAGTTGGACATCAGATATGGAGATGCAGAGTTTAGAGTTTGCCCAGCTGGCTTTTGGTCTTGTTATTGTTTAGGATTTCTTCACTATGATGTTATGGAATGGTAATGTATATCCTGTGATCTTGGAGGTACATGGTCTGCTTTTTGCATTTGATTTTTATAAGGAATTACAGTTAAGTATTTGGACGAATCTCAGAAGAGACTTTGAACTTTGATTGTTGCAACTGCTATAGATTATGGGGACTTTTGAAGTTGGACTAAATATATTGTACATTATGCTATTGCTAGGTATGGCTCTCATAGACTCATGTGTTTAAACAAGCCTATGGGGACCAGGGAATGTGGAATGTGGTGGTTTGAATTGTTGGCCCAGAGAGTGGCACTATTGGAAGGTGTGGCCTTGTTTGACTAGGTGTGGCCTTGAGGGAGAAATTGTGTCACTGAAGGTGGTGGGCTTAGAGACCCTTTTTTTTGGAATAAGATATAGAAATTTTAGCTCCTGCAGCACCATGTATACCTGGATTCTGCCATGCTTCCCACCTTGATGATAATGGACTGACCTCTGTATCTGTAAGTCAGCCCCAAATAATGTTGTCCTTCATAAAATTTGCCTTGGTGATGGTGTCTCTTCAAAGCAATGGGAAACATAACTAACGTGGCGTCTTCATCAGTCTTGTGCCTCCGGGTTCCAGTTCCTTTTCTCTTTGAATTTTTCCGTGGGTGATATACTACGATGTGGAACTGTAAGTCAAATAAGTCCTTTCCTCACAAACTTGCTTTTGTTTCATCATAGAAATAGTACCCAAAATTAGGATACTGTGCTAATGTGTTTGAAGTTATTTTTACATAATGAATTATAGAACCTGTTTCATAATTTATAAAAATTACAGTACTGATTGTTAATTATGGTACTTTCTTATTTTGGTATTATTAGTCCATTATTCATATTGAGCAATAAGCCCAAAGACTTGACAATATTAAATAAAAGTTAAACATATTTCAGTGATATCACAAAATTAGATCAAAGAATTGTTTAGGTTAGTTTAATTCTCCTGCTTCCTAGTGTCCTAGGATGGTAATTCTCTAAGGGAAAATACCATGGATTAATTCTGTAAATACTTCTTACATGCAACATGAAAGTCTAGCACCCATTTGACTATCTTTGACTGCTATAGATACTGCTTTGCGAACCTTACCAGTGATAAGAGATGAGGTAAAAAATATTTTACTTTTAGCCATGTAAGCTTCTCACATTTTAAATTTGAAGGATGACTTTAAAATTGTGTTAAGAGTAGTATATCTGACAAATGTACATAAATTATTTTACCCCTGGACAGAAATGCTAACATTAAATTCTTTCCATGTAGCCCATTTTGTGCTAAGATTTTAACTATGATTCATCATATTTTATTCCAAGACAAATTAATGATATAAATACCATCTTAGTAGTTATTGCACAGATAGGGAACTTTAGTTTAAAGGAAGTATTTTTTTCCACATTCAAAACCAGAGAACTAGAGTCTACCAGGAATAAAGTATAATTCCAGAATGTGTATTACTTTCAATCTGTGTTGGCAACAGCACATTGCCTCTAGTTTATCTAGTTTCATATCCTTTAGTGAATTTCTATCGAACCTGGGGTCGCTTCTTTCCCAACAACTATAAAGCACTGAGCTATTGTAACAAACTAAATTTCTTTGTACTACACATTTCACTAAATCTATAATCTAGTTGTTTTTTTATTGTTTTTGCTAATGTTGAAATTTTGAAATTTTTGTCAGCACAGAAGTAATATTTAAGAGGGTCCCCTTTCTTTAACTGAAAAACATTTACACTAATAAGCTTTATAAAGGTTTACTCTGTCTTAATTTTAATTACATATATCTGAGGTTACATTGTGCATTCCCAATTTTCTTCAATGCTAAGGTGAAATGCTCCTTTTTTTAAAAAAAATAAAAAATAAAATTTTCCACATAAAATCTATCCTTTTTATACCTTCCCATCATCCTATCCCTTCTAGTTGTTCCCTACATTTTCTCCACTCTGCTTGAACCCCTTTCCTGTCCCTTAGAAAAGAACAGCTTTCTAAAAAACAACAGCCTAATATAACAAAACTGCAAAATCTACCATATCAAAGTTGTAGAAGGCAACTCAACAGGAGGAAGTCTCAAAGCAGGCAAAAACTCAGAGATCTACTCATTCTCATAGTTCAAAGTCCCATGTAAAATCTATTGGCTATTACTCACCTAATAGCTTGTGTGTGTGTGTGTGTGTGTGTGTGTGTGTGTGTGAGTGTGTGTGTGTGAGTGTGTGTGTGTGTGTGTGTGTATTCAGAGGACCTGTTCTGTAACCATGAAGGCCCTATGCTTGCTAGCTCAGTGTCTGTGAGCTCACATGCTTGTTTTGTTGGTTCAAAGGCCTTGTTCTCCTCGTATCCATAATCTTGCAAGCACTTGTTAGTTTTATGCCTCCTCTTCTGTGAGGTTCCCTATTATTTGAGAGAGGAATTTGATGGAAACATCAATGTTAGACTCCGCTTGCATAATATCTGGCTATGCATTTCTGCATCTATGTACATCTTCTGCTGGAGGAAACCTCTCTGGTGATGATTGGATAAAACACTGTTGCATAAGAATAAAAGAATGTTATTAGGAATCATTTATTGATTTTTAAGGCCAGTAGTGTTTGCCTTTAGATAGCCCAGATCTCTGGGCTACCTAGTCTCTGTTTTGCAGTTTCCAAAATAGTGTTAGGTATAGGTTCCCTCTCATGGAATAAGTTTTAAGTCAAATCAGATATTGGTTGGATATTATCACAGTTCTCTTCCATCATTAACCTAGCATATTTTGCAGGCAGGACAGATTCTAAGGCAAAGATTTCATTGCTGGTTTGGTGTTCAGGTTTCTCTTTTGGTAACCTTCAGAGTACTTCAGACATTAAGTAGACATTAAGTAGAATCTTCATACATCTATAGATGTATGGATAAAGATTCCATGTATGCTCCATCTCAACTTGTCCATGTTCAATGAGATGTGTGGATATTTTCTTCAGAAATAGAACCCAACTTTTATTTCACAGAGAGCAACCCTTTCTCTTAGCATCAGCTGAGTTGTTTAGATATTTCCATGGGACGCCCTTGGCAAACAATTAAAGTGAATACAATCCATTCCTGGCACTGGAAGCCTCACCTGGCCAGCTGAGACTTTATATTCCCAATACTAAGTGTCTTCATCAGTACCACTGTCAAAGATTCCAGGAAGTTTCCACCGCACTTGGACTTCATACTCCTCCCCATGTACCCCCATAATTCCAGCTTTCTCTTGCTGCATTACCTCCCTCTTTCTCACCCCCATTTGATCCATCTCTTTCTCATCCCCAGGTGCTCCCTCTCCACTTGAAAAATTTATTCTATTTCCACTTTCCAGGGAGATCCATGTGTCCTTCCTAGAGCCCTCCTCTTTACCTGACCTCTCTGGGTGTATAGATTGCAAATTGGTGTGGTGGTTTGAATATATATGGCCTGTAGGAAGTGGTATTATTAGGGGGTGTGGTCTTAGGTGGAAGTATATCATTATGGGGGTGGGTCTTGCAAGTCTCCTTCTATGCTCAGACTCCACCTAGTGCAGAGGAGACCTTCTTCCTGGCTCTCTCTAGAAGGGACAGTCTCTGCCTGCTGGATTTAGATGAAGAAATAGAACTTTCATCTCCTACAACATCATACCTGTCTGCACATTTCCATATTTCCTGCTACAATGATAATGAACTGAAACTCTGAAACTGTAAGCCTGCTCAAATTAAATGCCTCCCATTGTAAGAATTGCCTTGGTCATGATGTCTCCTACAGCAATGGAAACTCAAATGAAGACAATTCGTTATTATTTACTTAGCATTTGATAACCATTGCTGAGTAAATACATACAATATTTATCTTTCTCGTTCTTGATTATCTCACACCAGAAATTTTTTCTAGATCAATTCATTTGCTTTCAATTTTCATGTCACTTTTAACAGCTAAATAATACTCCATTGTATAAATGTACCACATTTTCTTTATACATATTTATGTTGAGGAACATACAGGCTTGTTTTCATTTTTTGGCTATTGGGTCCCCAATTGAGGAGTTGGAGAATGGATTGAAGGAGCTGAGGGGCGTTGCAGCCCCATGGAGGGAGTAACAGTGTCCACAGGCCAACCCCCCTGAGCTCCTGGGGACTGGACCACCAACCAAAGAATACACATGGAGCAACACATGACCATGGCCACATATGTGGCAGAGGATGGCCTTGTTGGGCATCAGTGGGAGGAGAGGCCCTTGGGCCTGAAGGTGTTCGAAGCACCAGTATACGGGAATGCCAGAGAGGGGGGATGGGAGTGTATGGGTGGGGGATGACCTTCATAGAGACAGGGGTAGGGGAGAAGGGATAGGGGGTTTGCTAGGGGAGACATGAAAAGGAGAAAACATTTGAAATATAAATAAAGAATATATATATATATATATATATATATATATATATATATATATATATATATATATTCTTTACACACATGCATATGAATAAATGGTAAAGTAATTGTCCTTCTGGAGTGATAGAACACCCTTTGGATATATGGCTAAGATTGGTATAGCTAGGTCATAACATAGATCAATTCCCAACTTTCTGAGGAATTACCATATTAATTTCTATAACAGATACACAACTTTGCACTCCCACTGCACAACAGTGAAGGAATGTTCCACTTCTTCTATGTCCTCACCAGTATGAGCTGGTGTTATTAACCTTAGACATTATGATAGGTCTAAGATGGAATGTCAAAGTAGTTTTGATTTCTGTTTCTCTGATGGCTAAGGATTTTGAACATTTTAACTTTTTCAGCCATTTGAATTTCTTCTATTAAAATTTCTAGCAGGTCCCAATTTTTAATTGTCAATTTCAGTTCCTGTCCTATCAGAAAGTCATCCCCTACACTGATGTATTCAAGGCTATTACCCACTCTCTCTTCAGTATATCTGGTTTTTATATTGAGGGATGTGATCCACTTGGACTTGAGTTTTATGCAGAATGATAAAGATGGTTCTGCCATCTTTGTCAAAAATCAAGTGTCCATAGGTGTGTGGGTTTATATCTGGGTCTTTGATGGTTTGGGTATCAGGGTAACTGTGGCATAATAAAATTAATTGAATAATGTTCCTTCTGTTTCTATTTTATGGAATAATTTTAGGAGTATTGGCATCAAATCTTCTTTGAAAATCTGTGAGAATTCTGTGCTAAAACATCTGGCCCTAGGATTTATTGGTTAGAGTTTTGATGAGTTTTTGTATTTCATTAAGGATTATAGGTCTGTTTAAATTGCTTATCTGATTTTGGTTTGACTTTGGTAAGGGGTAACTACAAAGAAAATTATTTATTTATTTCCTTTCAGTTTTCTAAGTTATTATGCATTTTTAATGTATGACCTTATGGTTCTCTGAATTTTCTCGCTGCGTGTTGTTATGTCCCTGTTCTCAATTCTGATTTTGTTAATTTGAATATTGTCTCTCTGCCTTTTAGTTACTTTGGATAGGATTTGTCTATTTTGTTGAAATCAAAGAACCATTGATTCTTTCATTGATCTTTTATTGTTGTCTTTGTTTCTATTTTATTGATTCCAGCCCTCAGTTTGATTATTTCTTATCCTCTATATTTGGAGGTGTAATTATCTCTGTTTCTTTTAGAGTTTTCAGGTGGCTGTTAAGTTGCTAATATAAAGCCTTCCATTTTCTTTTAATGTAGGCACTAAGGACTAAGAATTTTCCTCTTAGCATTGCTTTTATGTGTCCCATAAGTTTGGATACTCTGTATATTTATTTTCATTGAATTCAAAGAAGACTTTATTTTTTTTATTTTAGTCTTGTCATATTTTACATTCAGTAGAGAGCTGTTTGATTTCCATCAGTAGTAAGCTATCTATTGTTTCTGATTCCTTTGAAATTTAGCATTAATTTTTAGAAATCTAACAGGATTCAATAAGTCATTTTAATTTTCTTGAATCTGCTGAACTTTTCTTCATGACTGAGTATGTCATAAATTTTTAGAGGAAGTTTAATGAATACCTGAGGGGAAAAAATCTCTTACACATTTGGGTGAAAGATTCTGTAAATATCAGTTCAATCCACTTGGTTCATAATGTCTGCTAGGTCCAGCATTTTTCTATTTAGATTTTGTCTGGATGACTTATCTATTGGTAAGAATGGGATATTGAGTCTCCCATGATCAATGTGATCTAAGGTTCAGTAAGATTTCTTTCACAAACTTGAGTTTCCTTGTATTTGTGCCATAGATAGAAAGAATTGAAATGCCACATTGGTGACTTTTTCCTAAATGAGTATATAGTATGCTTTCTATCTCTTTTGATTAGTTTTTTTTTTAATTCTATTTTTTAGATATTAAGATGCTTATACCAGCTTGCTTCTTAGGTCCATTTCATTGGAATTTCTTTTATCATCACTTTACCATGAAGTAATATCTATCCTTTATGTTGAAGTACATTTCTTGTATGCCACAGGAAGATGGATCCTGTTTTTAAATCCATTCTGTCAGACTCTATCTTTTTATTTGGGCATTGAAACCAGTGATACTCAAATTTATTAGTAGCCAATTATAGCTGATCCTTTTTTGTTTTGTTGCTGCTGTTATTGTTGATCATAATGGTGTGGTGTACATATAAAGGAAGACCTATCAGGATCACACCAGACTTCTCACCAGAGACCATGAAAGCTAGAAGATCCTGGGCAGATCTCATGCAGACTCTAAGAGAACACAAATGTCAGCCAAGACTACTATACCCAGCAAAACTCTCATTCACCATAGATGGAGAAACCAAGATATTCCATGACAAAACCAAATTTACACAATATCTTTCCACAAACCCAGCTCTGCAAAGAATAATAGGAGGAAAACTCCAATACAAGGAGGGAAACTACACACTGGAAAAAGCAAGATAGTTACCTTCCTTCGTCAAACTTAAAGAAGATAACCACTCAAATATAAAAAGAACATCAAAAATGACAGGGAGTAATAATCACTATTCCCTAATATCTCTTAACATCAATGGTCTCAATTCCCCAATAAAAAGACATAGACTAACAGACTGGATAAGGAAACAGGACCCTACAATTTGCTGTATACAGGAGACACACCTCAGTGTCAAAGATAAAAACTACCTTAGAGTAAAAGGCTGGAAGACAATCTTACAAGCCAATGGTCACAGGAAACGAGCAGGAGTAGATATTCAAAGATCAGATAAAATTGACTTTCAACCTAAAGTCATCAAAAGAGACACAGGACATTTCTTGCAGGTCAAAGGAAAAATCCACCAAGAAGAACTTTCAATTCTGAACATCTATGCGCCAAATGCAAGGGCACCCTCATTCGTAAAAGAAACTTTACTAAAGCTCAAAGCACACATTGCACCTAACACAATAATTGTGGGGGACTTCAACACTCCACTTTCCTCAATGGATTGATCAGGAAAACAGAAACTAAACAGGGACACAGTAAAACTAATTGAAGCTTTGGAGCAATTGGATTTGACTGATATTTATTGAACATTTCACCCTAAAGCAAAAGAATATACCTTTTTCTCAGCACCTCATGGTACCTTCTCCAATATCGACCATATAAGTGGACACAAGGCAGACCTCAACAAATATAAGAAGATCGAACTAATCCCATGCCTCCTATCAGATCACTATGGAGTAAAAGTGATCTTCAATAGCAACAAAAACAACAGAAAACCCACATACACGTGGAAACTGAACAATATTCTACTCAATGATACCTTGGTCAAGGAAGAAATAAAGAAAGAAATTAAAGACTTTTTAGAACAAAATGAAAATGAAAACACAACATACCCAAACCTATGGGACACAATGAAAGCAGTGCTAAGAGGAAAACTCATAGCCCTGAGTGCCTCCAAAAAGAAAATGGAGAGAGCATACATTACCAGCTTAATGACACACCTGAAAGCCCTGGAACAAAAAGAACCTATTTCACCCAGGAGGAGTAGAAGGCAGGAAATCATCAAACTCAGGGCCGAAAACAATCAAGTAGAAACAAAGAGAACCATACAAAAAATCAACAAAACCAGGAGCTGGTTCTTTGAGAAAATCAACAAGATAGATAAACCAATAGCCAGACTAACCAAAGGGCACAGAGAAAGTATCCAAATTAACAAACTTAGAAATGAAAAGGGAGCTATAACAACGGAAACTGAGGAAATCCAAAAAATCATCAGATCCTACTACAAGAGACTGTACTCAACACAACTGGAGAATCTGGAGGAAATGGACAATTTCCTTGACAGATACCAACTACCAAAATTAAATCAGGACCAACTAGACCATCTAAACAGTCCAATAAAGCCTAAAGAAATAGAAGGAGTCATAGAAAGTCTTCCAACCAAAAAAAGCACAGGACCAGATGGATTCAGTGCAGAATTCTATCAGACCTTCAAAGAAGAGTTAACACCAATACTCTTCAAACTATTCCACAAAATAGAAACAGAAGGAACACTACCCAATTCCTTCTACGAAGCCACATTTACGCTGATACCAAAGCCACACAAAGATCCAACAAAGAAAGAGAACTTCAGACCAATTTCCCTTATGAACATCGATGCAAAAATACTCAATAAAATTCTTGCCAACCGAATCCAAGAACACATCAAAATGATCATCCATCATGATCAAGTAGGCTTTATCCCGGAAATGCAGGGTTGGTTCAATATACGGAAATCCATCAATGCAATCCACTACATAAACAAACTCAAAGAAAAAAAAAACATGGTCATTTCATTGGATGCTGAAAAAGCATTTGACAAAATTCAGCATCCTTTCATGCTTAAAGTCTTGGAGAGAACAGGAATTCAAGGCCCATACCTAAACATAGTAAAAGCAATATACAGCAAACCGGTAGCCAGCATCAAACTAAATGGAGAGAAACTTGAAGCAATCCCACTGAAATCAGGGACCAGACAAGGTTGCCCCCTTCCTCCTTATCTTTTCAATATTGTACTTGAGGTACTAGCTCGGGCAATTCGACAACATAAGGAGGTCAAAGGGACACAAATTGGAAAGGAAGAAGTCAAACTATCATTATTTGCAGACTACATGATAGTCTACCTAAGTGATCCAAAAAACTCCACTAGAGAGCTTCTACAGCTGATAAACATCTTCAGCAAGGTGGCAGGTTATAAAATCAACACAAGCAAATCAGTGGCCTTCCTATACTCAAAGGATAAGCAGGCTGAGAAAGAAATTAGGGAAATGGCCCCATTCATAATAGCCACAAACAGTATAAAGTATCTTGGGGTGACTCTTACCAAACATGTGAAAGATCTGTATGACAAGAACTTCAAGACTCTGAAGAAGGAAATGGAAGAAGACCTCAAAAAATGGGAAAATCTCCCATGCTTATGGATCAGTAGAATCAATATAGTTAAAATGGCCATTTTGCCAAAAGCAATATACAGATTCAATGCAATACCCATCAAAATCCCAACTCAATTCTTCACAGAGTTAGAAAGAGCAATTATCAAATTCATCTGGAACAACAAAAAACCCAGGATAGCTAAAACTATTCTCAGCAACAAAAGAAAATCTGGGGGAATCAGTATTCCTGACCTCAAGCAATACTACAGAGCAATAGTGTTAAAAACTGCATGGTATTGGTACAGTGACAGGCAGGAGGATCAATGGAACAGGATTGAAGGTCCAGAAATGAACCCACACACCTATGGCCACTTGATCCTCAACAAAGAGGCTGAAAACATCCAATGGAAAAAAGATAGCCTTTTCAACAAATGGTGCTGGTTCAACTGGAGGTCAGCATGCAGAAGAATGCGAATTGATCCATCCTTGTCTCCTTGTACTAAGCTCAAATCCAAATGGATTAAGGACCTCCACATAAAGCCAGACACTCTGAAGCTAATAGAAAAGAAACTGGGGAAGACCTTTGAGGACATCGGTACAGGGAGAAAGTTTCTGAACAGAACACCAATAGCATATGCTCTAAGAGCAAGAATTGACAAATGGGACCTCATAAAATTACAAAGTTTCTGTAAGGTAAAGAACACCATCAAGAGGACAAATCGGCAACCAACAAATTGGGAAAAGATCTTCACCAATCCTACATCAGATAGAGGGCTAATATCCAATATATATAAAGAACTCAAGAAGTTAGACTCCTGAAAACCAAACAACCCTATTAAAAAATGGGGTACAGAGTTAAACAAAGAATTCTCACCTGAAGAACTTCTGATGACGGAGAAGCATCTTAAAAAATGCTCAACTTCATTAGTCATTAGGGAATTGCAAATCAAAACAACCCTGAGATTTCATCTTACACCAGTCAGAATGGCTAAGATTAAAAATTCAGGAGACAGCAGGTGTTGGAGAGGGTGTGGAGAAAGAGGAACACTCCTCCACTGCTGGTGGGGTTGCAAATTGGTACAACTACTCTGGAAATCAGTCTGGCGGTTCCTCTGAAAACTGGGCACCTCACTTCCAGAAGATCCTGCTATACTACTCCTGGGCATATACCCAGAGGATTCCCCACCATGTAATAAGGATACATGCTCTACTATGTTCATAGCAGCCCTATTTATAATTGCCAGATGCTGGAAAGAACCCAGGTATCCCTCAACAGAAGAGTGGATGCAAAAAATGTGGTACATCTACACAATGGAGTACTATTCAGCCATTAGAAACAATGAATTCATGAAATTCTTAGGCAAATGGATGGAGCTAGAGAACATCATACTAAGTGAGGTAACCCAGACTCAAAAGGTGAATCATGGTATGCACTCACTAATAAGTGGATATTAACCTAGAAAACTGGAATACCCAAAACATAATCCACACATCAAATGAGGTACAAGAAGAAAGGAGGAGTGGCCCCTGGTCCTGGAAAGACTCAGTGAAGCAGTATTCGACAAAACCAGAACGGGGAAGTGGGAAGGGGTGGGTGGGAGGGCAGGGGAAGAGAAGGGGGCTTACGGGACTTTCAGGGAGTGCGGGGCTAGAAAAGGGGAAATCATTTGAAATGTAAATAAATTATATCGAATAAAAAAATTTAAAAAAAATGGTGTGGTGTGTATATATGTGTGTGTGTGTGTGTGTGTGTGTGTGTGTGTGTGTGTGTTTGTTGTTGTTTTTATTGTTAATAATAATAGTGTGATATATATATATATATATGTTTTTGCGAGTGTGTGTGTGTGTGTGTATGTGTTTCCCTTTGTATTATTGGTATGCGATTATTTTTCCTATTTTCTTGTGAGTGTAGTTAACTGTCACTTAATGTTTCCTTCTAGAACCTTCTATAGGGCTGAATGTATAGATAGATATTGTTTAAATTTGTTAAATTTATCATGACATATTTCATTTTCTCTATCTATGATTGAAAGTTTTGTAGTAAATAGTATTCTGGATCTGAATTTGAAATCCCATAAAATCTGCAGCAGATTTATCAAAGTCCTTTGTAACTCTTAGATTCTCCATTGAAAAGTCAGGTATAATTCTAACAGGTCTGCCTTTTATATGTTCCGTTTTTTGTTTCCTTCACAAATTTTAACATATTTTATTCTGCATTATGATTATGATGTGGCAAAGTGACTCTTCTCTGGTCCAATCTATCTGGCGATCTGTCTCCTATTATTAGTATGTTTGGTCTTTTCATAGTGTAACAGACGTCCTGGAGATTTGTGTCAGATGTTGCTGGTGGGATTGCAAGCTGGTACAACCACTCTGGAAATCAGTCTGGCAGTTCCTCAGAAAACTGGGCAGGACACTTCAGGAGGACCCTGCTATACCACTCCTAGACATATACCCAGAGAATTCCCTAGCATGTATCAGTCTTGTAGGGAGGAGGGATCAAGGAAAGGGGAAGTCATTTGAAATGTAAATAAAGAATATATCTAATAAAAAAGATGTTTTTAAATTTTACATTTCCTTTGAGTAATTTATCAGTTGCTTCTATTGTATCTCCAACTCCTGAGATTCTCTTTTCCATTTCTTGTATTCTTTTGGGGAAGCTTTCTTCTGTAGTTCCTGTTCAAATTTCTAACTTTTCCTTTCCACAATTCTCTCAGTGTCTGATTTATTTATCAGTTCTATATCTATTTTCAGGTCATGAATAATTGTATATGTGTTCTTCAACTCATTGTTTGTATTTTCTTGGATTTCTTTAAGGAATTAATTCAATTACTCTTTATGAACCTCTACCATCTTTAAATCCTTCTAATGTTCTTTTTCTTGTGTTTCTGCTATATTGGAATAGTCAAGGCCTGCCATGGTAGGATAGATGGGCTCTGTTGTAGGCATAATGCTCTGACTATTACTGGTTGCATGTTTGTGTTGGGTCTATGTACCTGGGTTTACAATTGTTATATATCTAGGTGCTGACTTCTGGATTTGTCTTTGGTGGGTGGGTATTTTATCCTTTGTTTTCTGAATATTCTCTGAATTTGCAGATAGTGTGATGCCTTGTGTTGCCTGTTTTTCTTGCATGCTCACCTGCTGGATTCATAGACAATGCCTATAGATGTTGGAGGCTGGGATAGTGGCCCAAGTTGCAGGGATGTTGGTGGCATGGGTTGAAAGAAAGGATGTTGAAGAAGGTCTCTGTGATCCAAAAGGATGAAGTCAGAAAAAAAGGGAGACCACAGAAGGATTGCTGATGCAGAGCTTGGAATGACCATGGGATCCTAGATCTCAGGAGCAGTAGGAGAGATATGAATCTGGCTTCATTGTGACTCTGTGAGAAACTGAAGCTACTTATCTGTTGCAGCACTAGGGATGAAATTTTGGGATTAGTCCAGATTCTATGCATACTGCCTCAATCTCAGTTAGTTCATATGAACTTTGGTTATTTTGATTCTGAGGCCCTTTTTTTCTTGGTTACTTCTGCTTCCTCTGTCTCTTACACTCTTTCTGTCTCCTTTGTAATAGATTGCCTGTGACTGATGAGAGGTAATTGATGCAAAGATCTTTAAAAAACAATAAACTGAGTGATCCATGGTCTTTCACACTTTGCATAATGCCTGGCTGTGGCTCACTTTATTTATTCCAATCTTCTTCAGAAGAAAGAATCAATATTTCCTCTATTAATCAACAATTGTTCTTTACATTCTGCAGAATTTGAGGCAACTGGGTATAAGTGCAAAGGGCAATATTTTGGATCCTGTGACTGTGAAGTTCTGAAGAAATACTGCTTCAGACATGACTTTGTGTCCATTCATAACTGATATACTGAGAATCTGTTTTCTCCCCATTATTGGGTCAATTTGAATCATCCCCAGCCTTCTCTGGTACAAGTAAAAAAAGCTGTTGGCAGATAATCAAGACTTTTCATTCCCTTATCTCAATTTTTTTCCTCAGGAAAGGGGAATGTTCTCTCCTGTGAGATTCTTGGAAAAATCTGCCTGAGTTTCATGTTCTTAAATAGGGATTCAACACTACACAAGAACTTTCAGAAAAATGCCGGGCGGTGGTGGCGCATGCCTGTAATCCCAGCACTCTGGGAGGCAGAGGCAGGCAGATTTCTGAGTTCGAGGCCAGCCTGGTCTACAGAGTAAGTTCCAGGACAGCCAGGGCTATACAGAGAAACCCTGTTTCCAAAAACAACAATAACAACAACAACAACAACAAAAAAAACCCAGAAAAATAGAAATCACAGATGAGCTCAGACAAGTCCTAACATTTTAGCTGTGTTTCCTTAATAATGAACAATTAAAAGTATCCCTTTTTTTTTTAACAAGTTAAATGAGGATTTCTAGGTGGAAGAGACCAAAATAAAGGCCAGGAAGGAAAAGAAACTATGGAGTTCAATATGCTAGATCAATATGGAATATGATAGTTCAATATGGAAACAATATGCTAGATCAGCCAAGCATATTGTTTCTCCAATCTTTCTTCCAGAAATGTCTCCATTCCTTTTAGATACTGGCCGTGAGGAAATATAAGCAAGGGGTGCCTAGACTGGAAGGTGAGGCAAGCAGGAGACTGGAAACAGTGAACAAAGAAGCTAGGCAGGGAGCACACAGGGCTGAAAGAATTGGGAGATTTAAGCAAACCCCAACAGTGCTAGAAACAAATCCACAAACCCACAGGAGGCTTGAGTTATCATATTAATGAAAACTAGAGTGCATCTCACTAGAATCTGTGTGATAATGCCACTGTAGAATGCATAAGACCCTCTCCACTACTTTCTCATAATTAAAATATGGAAATGAATCAAAAGTTTATTTACATAAATCCTTGGTTCCTACTTTATGCCTTAGGCTCTGTGTTACCAATTCAATCACATATCCAATAAGAAATATCCAAGAAAAAAATTTTTTTCTGCAGATAATGTTTATAGACATAAATTTTTGTTGTTACTATTTCTTAACAATTCAACATAACAACTAATGAAATAGCCCTCACATTGTTTTAAGAATTATAAATTATCTAGATATGATTTAAAGGACAAGGTAAGATATCAGTGATCTAACTTATCAAGCAATTCTTCCTTTTCTATTGTTGCTAAGTAGTTAGATAAGATCCTTGAGAACAGAATTTTTAAAGGTATGTTTTACTTTCTATCCAGCCAAAGAGGCAAAGAAAATGAGCACTGCAAGCAGCAAGTGTATTTAAGGTGAACATCTTGCACATGGTGCTGTCAAGGCATCTTGGAGGTCTCTTCATTGTTTACCTGAAAGCACTCTGCTCGGTTGGCTGTACTGGTGAAATTTCCTTCTTTCTTTGTAAACAGCAGATTGCTTGAAAAATACTTTCCAGTTAATGATTACTCAGTAATAACACTGCTTTCTTTCTCTACTGCATTTACCCAGAGGTTTCTTGGGTTGGCAAAGATTTCTTTTCAATATATTTTGCCAATACTTCTGTACCTTTATGTGTGGTTCAAAAAATACTTGCACATTTAGACTGATCAAGAGGAAAAGCCATAACCATCAGAGAAAACCTGAATTCCTCCTGTAATCTTCTTTGATTTGATTTTATTTTTTGGACCCACATAGAAAAGCACTTTTAACATCTGAAAAATACAGGATGCAACCAGGTTTACTGGAAAGCCCAGCATATAATTAAATCAATTATTTGAAAATCTGATGATGTGGGAGCACTGTGTTATAATTGTGTAAGTCACTGAATGTGGGTACGTGTGGCAGGGTATGTCTTTCTGCTAACTGTTTAGAGTGATGTGATAAGACATTTTTGTGTGTAAATTCCTCTTAGTAGAAATAAAAACAAATGTATAAATAATAGTAGAATTGCATGTGTGTATTTCCATGAGTGAGCAATTGCAGTCCAAATTGAAACATGGGCTCAAAGAATATTTTTCTTCCAGGCTTGAAGATGAACCCAGGGTCTTGTGCTTGTTTGGGAAGTAATCACCACTGAGCTAAACCCCCAACTCTCAAAGCAGAATTTAAAGGAATGCTTTCCGTAGAACTGTGAGGAGTACAGCATTGTAAAAATCTTCAGCCTAAGGAACCTGAACTTCATTTTCAGACTTTCTAAAAGCATCTACTGAGACAGAACCCACTTGATGATAAACACTTAGACCCAAGACCAAAAACCTCAATGTTGTATTCCAAATGAATTAGGAAACAGAAATTGGTAAAGAAAATGGATTAATAGAGTTAACCAAAATATAACCTAAAGAAGTGTTAACCAAAATATAACCTAATGTCTTTCTTGTCACACCTGTGGTCACTTTTAGCACTTGTAGAAAGCCATAAGACAAAGGCAAGAACATATATAATTTAGCCATGAGATAGTTTAACTAGTCTTTTCCTAGATGGAAGAACTTCTAAGAACCAGATTGTCTCTGTGGTCTCCATTCTGTTTCAGACATTTTTTATTTAAATGATGACAGAAAAGAATGGGGTCTTAAAGATCCTCCCTTTTGAAATAGTGTCAGTGTGATGTTAAGAACTGCACCAATCCTGGGCCTGTGAAATTCTTTGTCTTGATGCCCATTGCTTACTCCTTTACAGGTGTATGGAAAACACCTTTTGCATATTTTTTTAAAAAAAATCATAAACCTACTAAACATGTTAGTTAAGCAACATTGCAAGTGGGAAAAAATGATGATCTAACAGCACAAGGGATGTTGATATGGAACTTGCTCTGCATATGACAGTCAGTGAGTTTTGAAATCAGAGTAAGTGGATCTCATAACTGTTTAGAAAGACTCAAAAGCCTGGGACCAGAAACATTTCCATATGGCTGGGATGAATGACCATAGCAAGCAAGAAGAAAGCTGGCAGCAGTATTCAAATGGAGCTCCTTTTTTTTTTTTTTTTTTTTTTTTTTTTTTTTTTTTTTTTTGTTCTGGGGACAAAAGTTTTAACAGTTAACAATTGCTGGAAGAAGGCATTCTTCCATAGCATAGCTACCTGTATGTTCCTATACTCCGGTAGGTAACCTTTCATCTAGTTTCTGGAGAATAGCTCCAGTTAAAATCATTGCCTCACCACTGTGGACTTGGGTGGAATCATTTCTTTGTTCTGTCATGAACACGGTGGTGTATGCGTATTTGTTTCATCTCTAACAGCCACAGAGGGTTACGAGGGCCTTTCTTTAGATTATCTCCTCTCACAGCAAGACATACCACGAAGTCTCAGTCTCTCTCTCTCTCTCACACACACACACACACACACATCCACACACACATACACACACACATACACACATACATACACACACATACACACATGTGCATACATGCATGAAAGCAGGAATGCATGAACTCACGTATGGAGTGAGACAGCAGGAAACAATAGAAGCCTAACCTTATTGACTAGCAACACCTCCTCCAAGATCAGCATGCCTTGGGTAGGAACACAGTCATGCATGCATGTATCCTGCAACTTCACAGATGATGAACTCTGGAATTCATCAATTATGAAATTGTGGCTTGCAAGTTACATACCTAGGGTTATGTGACACATTGAGCTAAAACACTGAAGGAGAGTACTGGAGAAAGAACAGAAGCAGAGTATGCATGTTAAGTGTTTCTTAACATGAGACACCCATGTCCAACATATTCTATAGATACTTTTAAATATATTAAGAAACATAGACAGAAACCCTGGACTAGTTGATAACCACCAAGTCAAAAGCCCTCTTTATTTATTTATTCTCCTTAAAACTGTTAAACAGAAATGTTGAGAATTCATTCTAAAAATTTGTAGCAATAATACTTGTACAGTAGTATGTTAAAATCTTTAAAACTTAAATAAAATATCAAAAGAGTTCTGAAATCCAATTTATGCTCTAAAAGATGGCAATGATTGGTTAGAGCTTCAAGTTTCATTTCTTGATGTATCCAATTTCCTGATAATAATGTAATTTTGAGCAAGTTATGAAATTTGTCCCTGAATAATTCAGTTTCCTGTCATTTAATTTGAAAAAATATTGCCTTTACCATGATTTCTATAATGGTCAAATAAGTTAATATATAAGATAAGCTTAGAGACATGCATATCAACAATTGATATTTCCTAGAAGTGATAATTGTTTCATTTAACATATATTTTAAGTTTTCACCTGGAAACAATGAAACTGTATATGCCTTAAATCATCTCCATAGTTTAGTGATGGTATATAGGTGGGAATTAATCAATGATAGGTTAGGCATAAAAATAAATAAAGCAGTGAAATAGAAATAATAGAATACAAAGAAAGAAGACTTGTAAACCTGATACTGAAACAATTTCATGACTAGAGGAAGCATGCTGAATTGGACTATGAACAAGTCTGCACATATATACTTTTTTGTCTGACAAATGTGCACAGTATTATTCTATAGAATTCTGAATACACTCTCGTTTTATTCTAAATGCATCGAAAGCTATGATGACACCTTAAACTATTATCTGTCTCATCTGTGAATGAGAAGAGTTTCCTATGACTTCAATTTCATCCAACAGCACCCTTTGTGTTAATAATGCCTATGTCTCATGCATGTTTAGCTGTATTGAGATCTGAGTTCTTGTGCTGTTCTTTCCTCATAACTTGGCCATGTCTATTCTCAGCATATACCTATATGCCTATCTAATCTCCACCTTAATTTCTGCTAACAGGACTTTATTATCTAATTGATAAATAAGCATTATAATTCATTTTGTAAACATATTTGTTACATTGCTCTTCTTACTAATCAAATACTGGCAAAACCAAGAACACATATCCCCAAAATCAAATTTTTAAATTAATTTTCATTAACAATAATCATCATTTTTAACAAAAATGATCACTGTCCTTATTTACAGGAGGTAAAGCTTCACAGATTTTTCTCATCAAGTCTTAGATGAGCAATCCCATAACAACAGAATACTATTTTTCTACTGTGTACTTTATGCCAGTATATAAAAAAACAACCTCAATTTTAACCTATTCTTTCTTAACATTTATTGAAAAAAATTGTCAAGGAACATTCTCAGGAAGCTAATAGTCTCTTGATTTATATTCACAATCTAATCCCTATTGAACAAAACAACAATCATGTTAATCTCCTCTCTGGCCATAATTTAATGTAAGGATATGCACACTAATTTTTATATTGTTTTGCATCTTTTGGAATGCTTTAATACAGCAAAAGTTTCCTAGCCTTTATCGCATTTCATTTTCTCAGCTTATCTACTCAATGTTCTCAAAAACAACTGTAGAAATTGCAGGGATGGAACATTCTGAAATAAGAACTCAGGCTGAACAGCTTGAGTCCTATTTCAGCTCTTTGAAACATAATACCTCCCAATACTATATCACAACAATCCAGGGGCCCGGCAGTGTAAATCCAGGGTCAGTTGCTTTTCAGTACTGGCTCACACGTTCATGGTATTCCACACGACTGGCAAATCAGCAGTAAACAGACCCAGTGGAGATGTCCAGACTTCTTAGCTAATATTTCAGCAAAGATTTCAGCCTGGCATTTCCTGGGGAAAATGTCACAACTATACAAATAACATGATGACTGTTATAGCACCCTACATAATACAAATGAAAGGACTCTTTGTATTCTTTCTTGGTTAGTTTAACACAATGTGACCTGTTATTCAAAAACACGGTCAGCAGTTTGACTAATTGGGATAGATTTTACTCCCGTTAAAATTCATTTTAATTGGTAGGCTGTAAGAAGTGTCTTTTATAATTGCATTAGTTAAACTCTTTTTTTCTACTCCATAAAAATTAAGGGCCTGAAAGCTCATTTTATGTACCACTTTGATTATTGTGAATAGTAAGTTGTTCCACCAACATATTTTGTAATAACTCATATGGTTTTGTGTTTACATAGAAAGCATTATCAAAAGTTTACCACCTTCTCATACATCTCATAGGAAATCTGAATTCTTATGAAATCATGTACCAAATATTTATGAATAATGTTGTTCCAAAAATACATAGGTGACATTTTTGAATTTCATTTAAGAGTAAAAGTCAAATGAAATCTAGCAGATCAGTGACTTGGTACATATATCAAAGTGGAGAGCACTTTGAATGTAAGAGCAATTGTTTCTCTCTATAATATATAATTCAAGGACCTCATTTGTCTATACACATGTAAAATACAGCAGACATCTGAGTCCTTATCAATTATATTTATAATCTGGGTCCTAACTAGAATACAAATTGTTCCTCTTATGCTATAAAATAAAACAATCAACTATAACTTCAAACCATCCAAATTGCTGGGATCACATATATTAGCACCGAAAAATAAAAGTTATATATTCTAAATAATATTTTTAGAATTATAGGAAAGAAATAGTTAAACCAAGAATATTGCTTAGAACAAAGGCATATATTTGTGTGTGTGTATGTGTGTGTGTGTGTGTGTGTATGTGCTTAATTAGATATAGACAATATGACACACTGATAAGGAACAGAGTTTCTGTAATATGCAACCTGAAATAGGCTTCTAAAGGTGCCGTTGAGGATCTTTTAAGCTGTTTGCATGTTCAGTAGCTTACATTTAAGGAAAATGTGACAAAAAATATATAATTGCTTGGCATCACTGTGGAGATGAGCTCTGTTCATACCCATAATTCAGGGAAAGAGGGACATTTTATGTGCCAAAATTATATATATATATATATATATATATATGTATATTAAATATATAATTTATATATATATAATATATATATAATTTATATATAATATATATATAATTTATATATATAATATATAATTTATATATATATATATATATATATATATATATATATAAAAGAGTCAACACATGAGGGAAACAAGAGAAATGTTTGTAATAAATATCATGGTGCATGTTTATATTAACTTTTTCATTAATCCAATTATAATATTTGTGATAGGATGCCAGTGACCAGCCAGGCATCCAGGTAGACTGAGATAGACAATGATGGGTGGCACTCTGGTTGTAGGGGCAAAAGTTGTGATTGCAGGGGCAAAAACAGCTTACTTTTGATAAATTTTCTTTTTCTTTAACCTTTGTTATTCTATGGCCAAATGTCACTGGCTTCGTGTAATGAATTCTCAGGTGAGCAACAGGTAATTAAGAAAAATGTTTTCACTCTGGCTCAAGAGACCCTCAGTGGCCAGGCAAAGGGCTTGGGGTTCCTTCACTCTTTGTGAGTCAGAGAGAGGAGATATGGAAGAAGGGGAGAATTCAAGCACATACATCAACATGTGCAGACACACATACTTTGTCTGGGCACAAACACCCATTCCAACAATTCCACAAGTGTTCTTACATAGTTACATATGTCCACATATACCTACACATGTTTATATTTGTACCTACATATAGGCAAACATACATGTACATATATACACTTGCTGAAAGAGACTGAGCCTCAAAATACCACACTGCATTCCCTTGCTCCAGCCACTTATACCTTCTGAGACAAAGTTTCTTTATAAAATTCCTTATAAATAAAATGTTACCCAAAATGAGAGTTACAAAAGAATGTCGATAGTAAGTTCAAAGTAGTGTTTCAGTCTATAAGCTTATTATAAGTTCAAAGCAACAGCATGATGGCCTTGCTTAATCATAGTCTAAACCTGTGCCTTCACACTTGGGTCTGACCTAGAATAAATGATGTTCCTTGATCATGAATTTGTTTCAAACCTGTTTTCTTATACTAGTGTAATTATCTGTGACATGTCAAGGTTTACAGAACTCTATTTGCAGATTTATTCTATCGGGGGTTTGTGATTATTTTTTATTAATTTAAGAGTTCTATAAAATCATATTCAGAGATTGTAAAATCATTAGTTTGTTTATGCAGAATTGTTATATAAGAATACATCTTCATGTTGAACTGCTGGAAATTTGCTCAATAAGGTGGGCTGATGCCCAGGAATCATTAGACTATGGAATAGTGACAGAAAAAGGCATATGAGCATCAAGAAGAAATCCTGGGATAAAGTCTCTTGGGACCTTGGCTCTTAAAGCTTACCCGTGACAAGCCAAGCAAAATGGTGGGCCATCTCCAAAAAATGCACTTGCGTGCTGTAGCCTTTCCTAGGTGACTTCTGACAATAGGGTATTTGTGAAAAACATACAGAGTTAATGAAGCATATGTGTTACTTTCAGAAAAAGTAAACTTAATGGGTACAGAAAGAAATGTCCACTTAATAATAAGTAGGTTATATTATTTTTAAAGTAGCATGGGTATGAGAGAATATGGCTATTCTATATGAAACATTTATACTGAGTAGACATTATTTATATTCTCAGAAAAAAAGGTAAATTAATATTCACCATTATGCAAATAAGTTTAGATATTCTTATCATGGGATTTGAAAACGTTTAATTATTTTACCAAAAAATAAAATTTTATAGTTTTGTTTTCAGATTGTAAAGCATTTTAGTTAACCAGAGAGCATAAAGCATGTATAAGATTAATATTTTCACAACAAAATGAAAATTTTGTTGTTAAAGATAACACAATAATTTCATTTACTAAAACTTATATGTGACATGTTTGTAAAACCTCATCAATGTGCAAAGGAATAGAGTACAAGGTATACAACATTACCAAGGCAAACTAAAACTAAAACAAGCAAATAAGAACTACATATGAAGGTGAGAGAATATTGTTATAGTGGGTTGAATGCGGTTGGCCTCCATAGGGTCATACATGGTTCCAAGTAGGTTGAAATGTTTGGAAAGTATTTAGAGATTGGCTTGATGGAGAAAGTGTATCACTTTGGGTGGGGTTTGATACTTTGAAAGCTTTTGCCATTTCCAGTTAGCTCTCTCTTCCTTATGGTTCTTGTTTCAAGATGTGAACTCTCCTATACTGTTTCAATGCTGTCCCTGCCTGCCTGTTGCTATATTTCTCACCATGATGCTTATGGACCCATAATCAGTAACTCTAAATACTCAATAAATTCTTTCTTATATAAGTTGTCTTAGTCATGATGTCTCTTCACAGCAATAGAAAAGTAACTATGAGTTTCTGTTCCAATTTTAATGTTAATACCAACATTAAAATATATCAGTATCTTAACCTGCTCTGATTTGAAAGCATCCCCAGAGCTCCAATATGAAAGTGCTTATCCCTAACTTAGGATTGATTTGAGGATTTGAGGATATGGTGGAAACATTAGGTTACAGGTTTCAAAGAAAAGAAATTAAGTCATCTGGAGAATGCCCTTGAACTAGTTATTAGTACTCTACCTTCTTCTCATTTTTCCATAGTTACTATGGGATATTACCGTATTTCTGTGCTATGGGTTGTCTGCTGTATTGGAGTACCTTCTACAGATTGTTATAGTGGGTTGAATGCAGTTGGCCTCCATAGGGTCATACATGGTTCCAAGTAGGTTGAAATGTTTGGAAAGTATTTAGAGATTGGTTTGATGGAGAAAGTGTATCACTTTGGGTGGGGTTTGATACTTTGAAAGCTTTTGTCATTTCCAGTTAGCTCTCTCTTCCTTATGGTTCTTGTTTCAAGATGTGAACTCTCTTGCAACATAAGGAGACATTTAACCATGAGCACTATCAAATCAGATTTATACTTTTAAAGTTGATTCTCACAGATTCTTTATAAAGTAACAGAAAGCCATTTGAGCACACAGTACAAATCTATACATCCTAAATTATTAATTTATACGTATATGCAGAGATAAAAATACTAATACCCCTAATGGATATTATATTGGATATGTTGGACAACTACATCAAATGTGCAACAGTGTAGGGGAATACCAGGACAGGGAAGTGGGAGGGGGTTGATTGGGAAAAAGGGGAGGGGAGATGGCTTATGGGACTTTCAGGGAGGGGGGAAAGGGGAAATCACTTGAAATGTAAATAAAGAATATATCTAATAAAAAATTGAAGGGAAAAAAGTGCAACTAAAGCACAAAATACAGAGATGTTTAACATGACGATATGTCATGGTTTTAATGGTGGTGACATAGAAATAGCATCTGAATGAACAAAGGAGAGGTAAGAGGACACAAAGCAGTTGATACTTTGAAGGAATGCTAGGTACCCAAAAACCTGGATGCACAGTACACCAACAAAGCTATAAGTGGGAACTCATAGAAGATTCCTAAGAGGTAGAAAGGTAAAGAGAAGAGATATGAGCACTAATTTGAAAAGAAGTTTACTGTACTCCATGTTAAACCATGGTGACATGGAACACAGTACACTGGATAAAAATTAAAAACAATTAATATACATAATTTTCCTTACTAAGTAAAAGGTGAAAAGAATGATAGCACGGGGCCACTAAACAGGAAGGAAAAGTAACAGTCATGTTTTGACCTCTAATTTATACAAGTCAAGGTTAAGTGATAGATGACATGCCATGGGGCAGGGGGGAGATTGCTGCATTTGCAAGATCCAGGAGCAGGTAAAAATGTAGGAAGATTTATATAGTTGAAAGATACATGGAGAGGTAAGACAGATTTATGCTGGGCAATCAGAAGAGACAAGGCAAATCACAGACATGCAATGAGAAGAAAGGAGTTGTGTTAGGAGATGGAAAAGCATGTGTATTTCTGAATGAGGACCCACACACCAACCTGGGGCCTGGGGTGCAGAACATAATGGTGTGAGTTGGGTAAAGAAACAAAGAAGTGGTGTCAGTTCTAACTCAAAGGGAAGAGAGAAGGCAATGTCATTTAATCTTTCTTGGCTTCCTTTTGCTCTCCTAGCAAATAAAAATCTTGACCAGATGATCCCAGGTCACCTTGCTGATGAGAATGTTGACACAGTGTGGTTAGTTGAGCTACTGCCATGAAAGGATCAGCCAGTCGCTGCCGCAGGAATCTAGAGAGTAATGCAAGGAAAATTAGACTTAATGCGGAGCAATAAGAGACCAGGCAGAGTTAATTTGAAAGTGAGAGGTAGAAATCAGCCCCTAGAGGAAGAAAGGAAAGAAAGAAAACTGGCTTTTTTCTGCTGTGCTTTTTTCCACAAAAGCTTATTCATGAAGATGCCCAGGAAAAGAACAATCTAGAGATGTGCCACACTTTCGGAAAACTGCAGGACACTCACAAACTACTTTCTTCTAATTTTGTGCAAAAATTTTACAAGGATTCTCATTCACATATGTGTGATGTGTTGGCCTTTACATACATATCAACAAAGCAACAGGAGAGAACTGTCATATCCTGTTCAGAAAAAGAGCTTTTCTCCAGGTCAATGTTTGAGTTTGCTGCTGGGTATACATGCTGCTTACCATGTTTCAGTAGAATATATAACTAATTGGTTTTATTATTATTATAGTTTTGAGTATTGGTACTTTGCAGCAGGAGTTCAATATTTAATCATGTATGTCCATGGCTTCACTATACCCACATTGACCTTGCAGTAGTAACTTCCCACCACAGTCTGTTATGAGCTTGAACTACAGATGTGTCCTACACCCAGTTAAAATCTAGAAATTCTGAAAAACACTTGTGGAAAAAACAAAGTGTGTTGTTCCTTTGAGGTTGGAAAAAGGTATCTAGAGCTAGGCAGACTGCGTTGAGCAAGTTGTGCTATGAACAGCATCAGTTATGTAAGGCAGGCAGACATTTTTGTTTATTCTTTGGTAATGAATGGCTTAGATAAAAACCTCAGGTCACAGCAGATGCTGGTGAGGATGTGGAGAAAGGGGAACACTCCTCCATTGTTGGTGGGATTGCAAACTGCTACAAGCACTCTGGAAATCAGCCTGACGGTTCCTCGGAAAATTGGACATAGTATTACCTGAGGATCAAGCTATACTACTCCTGGGCATATACCCCAAAAGTGCTCCAACACATGACAAGGACACCTGCTCCACTATGTTCATAGCAGCCTTATTTATAATAACTAGAATCTGGAAAGAACCCAGATGTCCTTTAACAAAGGAATAGATACAGATAATGTGGTACGTTTACACTATGGATACTACTCAACTATTAAAAAAAATGACTTCACGCAATTCTTGGGCAAATGGATGGAAGTAGAAAATATCCTGAGTGAGGTGTGAGGTAAGCCAATCACAAAAGAACACTCATGGTATGTACTCACTGATAAGTGGATATTAGCCCAAAAGCTTATAATACTCAAGATATAATTTACAGACCACATGAAGTTCAAGAAAAAGGAAGACCAAAATGTATTCTTCAGTTCTTCTTGGAAGAGGAAACAAAATAATCATAGTAGGAAATACAGAGAAAAGGTGTAAAATAAGGCTGAAGAAAAGGTTATCCAGAAACTGCCCCACAGGGAGATCCTTCCCAGATACAGTCACCAAACCCAGACACTAGTGTGGATGCTTCTTGAGTTCTTTATATATTTTGGATATTATTCCTCTGTCGAATGTGGGGTTAGTGAAGATGTCTTTCCAATCTGGAGGTTGCTGATTTGTCCTATTGACTATGTCCTTTGCCTTACAGAAGCTTTCCAGTTCCATTAGATCCCATTTATCAATTCTTTATCTTAGAGCATGGGTCATTGGGGTTCAATTTAGGAAATTTATCCCACGCCAATGAGTTTAAGGCTCTTTCCTACTTTCTCTCCCATTAGATTAAATATATCTGCTTTTATGTTGATGTCCTTGATCCACTGGGACT
The DNA here is from genome assembly GCF_947179515.1 of Apodemus sylvaticus. Taxonomy (NCBI): domain Eukaryota; kingdom Metazoa; phylum Chordata; class Mammalia; order Rodentia; family Muridae; genus Apodemus; species Apodemus sylvaticus. The sequence goes on along the minus strand of NC_067482.1, from coordinate 39,523,698 downwards.
TGAGCTTTGTGCAAGGTGAAAAATATGGGTCTATTTTCATTATACTACATACAAACTGCTAGATAAGCACCATTTGTTGAAGATGCTTTCCTTTTTACATTGTATATTTTTGCTTCTTTGTCAAAAATCAAGAACACCTATATCTGTGGTTTTTTGTTTGGGTCTTCAATTCTATTCCATTGATCAACCTGTCTGTGTCTGTGCAAATACCATATAGTTTTTATCACTATTGCTCTGTAGTAGAGCTTGAGATCAGGGATAGTGATTTCCCCCAGCTGTTCTTTTATTGTTAAGAATTGTTTTTGCTAGCCGGGCCTGGTGGCACACTCCTGTAATCTCAGCACTTGGGAGGCAGAGGCAGGTGGATTTCTGAGTTCGAGGCCAGCCTGGTCTACAGGGTGAGTTCCAGGACATCCAGGGCTACACATAGAAACCCTGTCTCGAGAAACCTAAAAAAAAGAAAAAAGAAAAAAGAAAAAAGAAAAAAGAAAAAAAAAGAAAAAGAAAGAGAAAAAGAAAAAGAAAAAAAAGAAAAAGAATTGTTTTTGCTATTCTGTGGTTTTTGCCTTTCTAGATGAATATAAGAATTGCTCTTTCCAGGTCTTTGAAGAATTACATTGGAATTTTGAATTTGTAGATTGCCTGTGGTAGAATAGTCATTTTTACTATGTTAATTCTGCCAATCCATGAGTATGGGTGATCTCTCCATTTTCTGAGATCTTCTTCAAGTTCTTCCTTGAGAGACTTGAAGTTATTATGATATAGATGTTTCACTTGTGTGGTTAGAGTTACTCCAAGATATTTCATATTATTGTGAAGGGAGTTATTTCCCTAATTTCTTTCTCACCCTGTTTATATAAAGGAACTGAGTTAATTTTATATCTAGCCACTTTTCTGAAGTTGTTTATCAGTTGGAGAAGTTCTCTGGTAGAATTTTGGGGTCGCTTATGTGTACTATCATGTCATCCATCTGCAAATAGTGATACCTTTATTTCTTCTTTGCCAATTTGTATCCCCTTGACCTCTTTTTGTTGTCTTATTGTTCTAGCTAACAATTCAAGTACTATATTGAATAGATATAGGGAGAGTGGGCATCCTTGTCTTGTGCCTGATTTCAGTGGAATTGCTTTAAGTATCTCTCCATTTATTTTGATATTGGCTGTTGGTTTGCAGTAAATTGCTTTTATTAGGTATGGGCATTGAATTGTTGATCTCTCTAAGAAGTTTAACATGAAGAGGTGTTATATTTGGTCAAATTCTTTTTCTGCATCTAAGGAGATTATCATGTGAATATTTTCTTTGAGTTTATTTATATAGTGATTACATTGATATATTTTGTATATTGAATCAATGTTGCATCCCTGAGATGAAGCCTACTTGATCATGGTGAATCATGGTTTTGATGTGTTCTTGTATTCGGTTTGCAAGAATTTTTTTTCTTTTTTTTATTTTCTATATTCTTTGTTTACATTCAATATGATTTCCCCTTTCCTAGTTCCCCCCTCCCCATATGTCCCATAAACCTTCTTCTCTTCACCCATTCTCCAATCACCTCCCTCCTTTTTCTCTGTCCTGGTACTCCCCTACAATGCTAGATCAAGCCTTTCCAGAATCAGGGCCCAGGTTTGCAAGAATTTTACTGAGTATTTTTACATCAATATTCATAAGCAAGATTGGTCTGAAGTTCTCTTTTTTGCTTAGGTCTTTGTGTGGTTTAGGTATCAGGGTAATTGTGGTTCATAGAAAGAGTTAGGTAGTGTTCCTTATGTTTCTATTTTATAGAATTGTTTGAGGAATATTGGTATTCAGTCTTCTTTGAAAGTCCAGTAAAATTCTGCACTAAATCCATCTGGCCCTGGACTTTTGTTTGGTTTGGAAGATTTAATGAATTCTTCCATTTCCTCATGTGATATGGGCCTGTTTAGATAGTTTACCTACTCTTGATTTAACTTTGCTATGTGGTATCTATCTAGAAACCATCCATTTCAGATTTTCCAATTTTTTTGAGTATAGGCTTTTGTAGTAGGATCTGATGAATTTTTCTATTTCCCCGGTCTCGGATAGTATGTTTACATTTTCATTTCAGATTTTTTTTAATTAGGACATTGCCTCTGGGCCCTTTAGTTAGTTTGGCTAGAGGGTTATCTAACTTGTTAATTCTCTCTCAAAAAAAAACCAAAACAAATAAACAACAACAACAACAAAAACCCAGCTTTCAGTTTTGTTAATTCTTTGAATTGTTCTGTTTGTTTCATATTTGGTTGATTTCAGCCCTGAGTTTGACTATTTCCTGCTGTCTACTCCTCTTGGATGAGTTCCCTTCTTTTTGTCCTAGAGTTCTCTGGTATGCTATTAAGTTACTAGTATAAGGTCTCTCCAGCTCTTTACCAGGGCACTTAGTACTATGATTTTTCCTCTTAGCACTTATTTCATTGTCTTCCATAAGTTTGGGTATGATGTGTGAAAATTTTCATTAAATTCCAGGAGGTCTTTAAATTTCTTCCTTTATTTCTTCCCTGACAAAATTATCATTGAGTTGAGATTTGATTAGTTTCCATGTGTATGTGGGCTTTCTGTTATTTTTGCTGTAATTGAAGATCAGCCTTAGGCCGTGGTGATCCGATAGGATGGATGAGAATATTTCAATCGTCTTGTCTCGGTTGAGGGTTGTTTTGTAACCAATAATATGGTTGATTTTGGAGAAGGTACCATGAAATGCTGAGAAAAAGGTGTATTCTTTTGTTTTGGGGTAAAATGTGCTGTAGATATCTGTTAAATACAATTGTTTGATAACATTTCTTAACATTTCTTAGTTTCACTGTGTCTCTTTATAATTTCAATTTCAGTGACCTGTCTATTGCTGAGATTGGCATGTAGACGTAATAATCCCACTATTATTGTGCAGGATTCAATGTATGTTTTGTGCTTTAGTAAAGTTTCTTTTATGAATGTGAGTGTCCTTGCATTTGGGACATAGATGTTCAGAATTGAGACTTTCTCTTGGTGGATATTCCCTTTGATGAATATAAAGTGTCCTTCCTCATCACACTTGATATCCTTGGTTGGAAATCTATTATATTGGATAATAGGATGGTAACTCCAGCTTGCTTCTTGAAATCATTTGCTTGGAATTCCTTTTCTTGTCCTTTTTTATAAATCAACAGAGGTGAAATTCCATAGGACTAACTGCTTTCTCAAAGCTCCCCTTGAAGCAGACCTGAAGAGAGAGGCAAAGTTGCTACCTGCCACATCTCAGTGTAGGAGCCTCCATCAATATACTAACCCCTCCTTTCCCTTGGACATAAAAATTTCCTTTACCATTCTGAACTTTATGTATTAAAATGTCACTGGTAGTACTCTTAAGAAATTCTGTACACACACGTACACACACACACACACACACACACACACACACACACATATAGATGATATAGATATAGATAGATATAGATATATTACTCTTCTAATAATTCCTCCCATACCTTACTATCTGCCTCAGTTTATTTTATACCATGAGCAACTTATTTTTTTATTTTATTCGATATATTTTTTATTTACATTTCAAATGATTCCCTTTTTCTGGTTCCCTACTCCAAAACAGTCACATAAGCCCCCTTCCCTGCTCCTGTTCTCCCACCCACCCCTTCCCACTTCCCTGTTTTGGTTTTGCCTTATACTGATACACTGAGTCTTTCCAGAACCAGGGGCTACTCCTCCATTCTTCTTGTACCTCATTTGATGTGGGTATTCCAGTTTTCCAGGCTAATATCCACTTATTAGTGAGTGCATACCATGATGGATCTTTTGAGACTGGGTTCCCTCACTTAGTATGATGTTCTCCAGCTCCATCCATTTGCCTAAAAATTTCATGAAGTCATTGTTTCTAATGACTGAATAGTACTCCATTGTGTATATATACCACATTTTTTGCATCCATTCTTCTGTGGAGGGATACCTGGGTTCCTTCCATCTTCTGGCTATTATAAATAGGGCTGCTATGAACATAGTGGAACATATATCCTTATTACATGCTGTGGAATCCTCTGGGTAAATGCCCAGGAGTGGTATAGCAGGATCTTTCGGAAGTGACAGGCCCAGTTTTCTGAGGAATTGCCAGACTGATTTTCAGAGTGGTTGTACCAATTTGCAACCCTACCAGCAGTGGAGGAGTGTTCCTCTTTCTCCACATCCTCTCCAACACCTGCTGTCTCCTGAGTTTTTAATCTTAGCCACTCTGACTGGTGTAAGATGAAATCTCAGGGTTGTTTTGATTTGCATTTCCCTGATGACTAATGAAGTTGAGCATTTTTTAAGATGCTTCTCCACCATCCGAAGTTCTTCAGGTGAGAATTCTTTGTTTAAGTCTGTACTCCATTTTTTAATAGGGTTATTGGGTTTTCTGGGGTCTAACTTCTTGAGTTCTTTGTTTATATTGGATATTAACCCTCTATCTGATGTAGGCTTGGTGAAGATCTTTTCCCAATTTGTTGGTTGCCGAATGTCCTTTTGATGATGTCCTTTGCCTTACAGAAACTTTGTAATTTTATGAGGTCCCATTTGTCAATTCTTGATCTTAGAGCATTTGCTATTGGTGTTCTGTTCAGGAACTTTCCCCCTGTACAGATGTCAAGGGTCTTCCCCAGTTTCTTTTCTATTAGCTTCAGAGTGTCTGGCTTTATGTGGAGAGCCTTGATCCATTTCGAGTTGAGCTTAGTACATGGAGATAAGAATGGATCAATACGCATTCTTCTGCATGCTGACCTCCAGTTGAACCAGCACTATTTTTTGAAAAGGCTATCTTTTTCTTTCCATTGGATGTTTTCAGCCCCTTTGTTGAGGATCAAGCGGCCATAGGTGTGTGGGTTCATTTCTGGATCTTTAATCCTGTTCCATTGATCCACCTGCCTGTCACTGTACCAATACCATGCAGTTTCTTACACTATTGCTTGGTAGTATTGCTTGAGGACAAGGATACTGATTCCCCCAGAATTTCTTTTGTTGTTGAGAATAGTTTTAGCTATCCTGGGTTTTTTGTTATTCCAGATGAATTTGAGAATTTCTCTTTCTAACTCTAGGAAGAATTGAGTTGGGATTTTGATGGGTATTGCATTGAATTTGTATATTGCTTTTGGCAAAATGACCATTTTAACTGTATTAATCCTGCAGATCCATGAGCATGGGAGGTTTTTCCATTTTTGAGGTCTTCAATTTCCTTCTTCAGAGTCTTGAAGTTCTTGTCATACAGATATTTCACATGTTTGGTAAGAGTCACCCCAAGGTACTTTATACTGTTTGTGGCTACTGTGAATGGTGTCATTTCCCTAATTTCTTTCTCAGTCTGCTTATCCTTTGAGCATAGAAAGGCTCCTGATTTGCTTGAGTTGATTTTATAACCAGCCACTTTGCTGAAGTTGTTTATCAGCTGTAGGAGTTCTCTAGTGGAGTTTTTTGGATCACTTAGGTGGACTATCATATCATCTGCAAATAATGATAGTGTGATTTCTTCCTTTCCAATTTGTATCCCTTTAACCTCCTTATGCTGTCTAGTATAAGCCCAGATAGTACCTCAAGTACAATATTAAAGAGATAAGGAGAAAGGGGGCAGCCCTGTCTAGTCCCTGATTTTAGTGGGATTGCTTATCTCCATTTAGTTTGATGCTGGCTACCAGTTTGCTGTATATTGCTTTTACTATTAGTTATGGGCCTTGAATTCCTGTTCTTTCCAAGAATTTAAGCATGAAAGGATGCTGAATTTTGTCAAATGCTTTTTCAGCATCTAATGAAATGACCATGTGGTTTTTTCCTTTGAGTTTGTTTACGTAGTGTATTGCATTGATGGATTTCCATATATTGAACCAACCCTGCATCCCTAGAATATCGCCTACTTGATCATGGTGGATGATCGTTTTTTATGAGTTCTTGGGTTCGGTTGGCAAGAATTTTATTGAGTATTTTTGCATTGATGTTCATAAGGGAAATTGGTCTGAAGTACTCTTTCTTTGTTGGATCTTTGTGTGGTTTTGGTATCAGTATAATTGTGGCTTCGTAGAAGGAATTGGGTAGTGTTCCTTCTGTTTCTATTTTGTGAAATATTTTGAAGAGTATTGGTGTTGGGTCTTCTTTGAAGGTCTGATAGAATTCTGCACTGAAGCTATCTGGATCTGTTTTTTTTTTTTTTTTTTTTTTTTTTTTTTTTTTGGTTGGAAGGCTTCTATGACCTCTTCTATTTCTTTAGGAGTTGTGGAACTGTTTAGATGATCTATTTGGTCCTAATTTAATTTTGATATTTGGTATCTGTCTAGGAAATTGTCCATTTCCTCTAGATTCTCCAGGTGTTTTGAGTATAGGCTTTTGTAGTAGGATCTGATGATTTTTTGAATTTCCTCAGTTTCTGTTGTTATATTTCCCTTTTCATTTATACTTTTGTTAATTTGGATACTTTCTCTGTGCCCTTTGGTCAGTCTGTCTAAGGGTTTATCTATCTTGTTGATTTTCTCAAAGAACCAGATCCTGGATTCGTTGATTCTTTGTATGGTTCTCTTCGTTTCCATTTGACAGATTTCAGCCCTGAGTTTGATGATTTCCTGTCTTCTACTCCTCCTGGGTGAATTGGCTTCTTTTTGTTCCAGGACTTTCAGGTGTGTCGTTAAACTGCTAGTGTATGCACTCTCCAGTTTCTTTTTGAAGGTGCTCAGGCCTATCAGTTTTCCTCTTAGCACTGCTTTCATTGTGTCTTTAAGATTTGGGTATGTTGTGCCTTCATTTTCAATAAATTCTAAAAAGTCTATGATTTCTTTCTTTATTTCTTCTTTGGCTAAGTTGTCATTGAGTAGATTATTGTTCAGCCTCCATATGTATATGGGCTTTCTGTTGTTTTTGTTGCTATTGAAGACCACTCTTACTCCATAGTGCTCTGATAGGAGGCATGGGATTAGTTCAATCTTTTTATATTTGTTGAAGTGACCAATTATATAGTCGAATTTGGAGAAGGTACCATGAGGTGCGGAGAAAAAAAGTATATTCTTTTGTTTTAGGGTGAAATGTTCTATAAATATCAGCCAAGTCCAATTGGTCCAAACCTTCAATTAGCTTTATTGTGTCCCTGTTTAGTTTCTGTTTTCTTGATTGGTCCATTGAGGAGAGTGGAGTGTTGAAGTCACCCACAATTATTGTGTTAGGTGGAATGAGTGCATTGAGTTTTAGTAAAGTTTCTTTTACGAATGAGGGTGCCATTGCATTTGGAGCATAGATGTTCAGAATTGAAAGTTCTTCTTGGTGGATTTTTCCTTTGACCAGCAAGACGTGTCCTTCTGTACCTCTTTTGATGACTTTGGGTTGAAAGTCAATTTTATCTGATATTAGAATGGCTACTCAGGCTTGTTTCCCAAGACCATTGGCTTGTAAAATTGTCTTCCAGCAGTTTACTCTAAGATAGTTTTTGTCTTTGACATTGAGATGTGTTTCTGGTATGCAGCAAAATGTAGGGTCCTGTTTCCTTATCTAGTCTGTTAGTCTATGTCTTTTTATTGGGGAGTTGAGTCCATTGATGTTAAGAGATATTAAGGAATAGTGATTATTACTGCCTGTCATTTTCAATGTTGTTTTTATATTTGATTGGTTGTCTTCTTTTGGGTTTGATGAAAGAAGGTAACTATCTTGCTTTTTCCAGGGTGTCCTTTCCCTCCTTGTATTGTAGTTTTCCTCCTATTATTCTTTGTAGAGCTGGGTTTGTAGAAAGATATTGTGTAAATTTGGTTTTGTCATAGAATATCTTGGTTTCTCCATCTATTGTGATTGAGATTTTTGCTGGGTATAGTAGTCTTGGCTGACATTTGTATTCTCTTGGAGTCTGCATGAGATCTACCCAGGATCTTCTAGCTTTCATGGTCTCTGATGAGAAGTCTGCTGTGATTCTGATAGGTCTTCCTTTATATGTTACTTGGCCTTTTTCTCTTACTGCCTTTAATATTATTTCTTTGTTTAGTACATTTGGGGTTTTGATTATTATGTGACGAGAGGTATTTCTGCTCAGGTCCAGTCTGTTTGGAGTTCTGTAGGCTTCTTGTATATTCATGGGCATCTCTCTCTTTAAGTTGGGAAAGTTTTCTTCCATAATTTTGTTGAAGAAATTTGCTGGCACTTTCAGTTGTAAATCTTCACTCTCATCTATAGCTATAATCCTTAGGTTTGGTCTTCTCATTGTGTCCTGGATTTCCTGGATGTTCTGTGATACAAGCTTTTTGCATTTTGCATTTTCTTTGACTATTGAGTCAATGGTTTCTATGGTATCTTCAGCATCTGAGATTCTTTCTTCCATCTCTTGTATTCTGTTGTTGATATTTGCATCTATGGCCCCTGATTTCTTCTCCAGGTTTTCTATCTCCAAAGTTGTCTCCCTTTGTGATTTCTTAGTTGCTTCTACTTCTGATTTTAGATCCTGGATGGTTTTGCTTAGCTCCTTTACTTGCTTGTTTGTGTTTTCCTGTAATTCTTTAAGAGATTTTTGTGTTTCCTCTTTCATGACTTCTGCTGTTTGACTCACTTTCTCCTCCATTTCTTTAATTTTTTTGTGTGTTTCTTCTTTATTGGCTTCTATCTCTTGAGCCTTATTCTCCTGAATTTCTTTAAGTGATTTTTGTGTTTCCATTATAGGGGTTTCGAGCTTATTTATGCTCCCCTGTATTTCTTTAAGAGATTCATTTATGTCCTTTTTGTGTTCTTCTAGCAGCATCATGAACAGTGATTTTAATTCCAAATCTTGTTTTTCTGGTGTGTTTGTGTAACCAGGACTTGCTGATATAGGAGAGTTTGGTTCAGAAGCTGCCATATTGCCTAGATTTCTTTTTTTTTCTTTTCTTTCTTTCTTTCTTTTTTTTTTCTGTTTGCCCTTTGCCATCTTGTTATCTCTGGCATTAGTTGGTCTTCTCTCTGGCTGGTATTTGTGCCTCCTGTGAGGCTGTAGGGCTATTTCTGCAACACTGGATGGCTGGGTTTCCCTTGTTGCAGATTGCTGATGTGCTGTCTTCCTTTTGGGTGCCCTTGGAGCCCTAGTGTGCCTTGCCCCAGATTGTCTGTATGAACCAGGCGGAGCCAGTTTGCTCCTTCAGTGAGTGCTGATGGTCTATGCTGCGGGACCTTTTCTGAGTGTTGGTCTCTCTGCTGGGCAGCCGATCTCCCAACCGGGTTGGTGCACACAAGGCTAGCCTAGCTGCTGAGGCCCTGAGTCTAGGCAAAAGCCTGGTAGGCTAAGGCCTGAGCAAAGTTCCCCTCTGGCTATGACTGTTAATTGGTTTTGTCAGGAGGCCAGGATGGCGGAGTGTGTGTGTGCTCCCTGAAAGTGCAGGGAGAGTCTACTAGGCTAACAACCTCCTGGCCAGGTTGGCACACAGATGGCCCACCGAGTAGGCCAGGGCCTGGGGTCAGTTCAAAGGGTCAGTTAGACCCCCGCTATGTTAGCCTTGGGCTATGACTCTTTGCTGACTTTGCCTGCTAGAACTCTCTGGCATCCTATAGTCAAAATGGCAGTGCTCTCCTGGCCGGGTTGGCACACTGATGCCCCCCCTCCAACAGCCCAGAGCCTGGGTGCAGGCCAATGCTCATCGGGCTTAGACCCCCTTGATGTTGGCCTTGGGTTATATTTGCGTACCTCAGTCTGTCTGATTTCTCTGGTGCTCGAGATCCAAGAAGGCAGAGAGACTCTCATAACTGATTGGCAGGAGGCAGAGTTCTGATGTAGCTTCTGTGGGGTGAAAGGTGTTGTAAATCTGCCAGTGCTTGCAGCCCAGCTGGCCGACGAAGGTCAGCGGTAGCGGGTGTAAGGCCTGCCTGGACCCTGTCACCTTGGTTCTACTGCTGATGGCCCTTCTACTGGACCAGCTACTGTTGCTGTTACTGCCACTGCTGCAGCTTCTAAACACAATTTCATGAGCAACTTATTAGCTGGGCTCAAGCATTCTTTGTCTTATATCTCAAATGATTGACATTGTATCTAACAAAATGTAAAGGCAACGTGGATATTTGAAGAAAGAATGTATAGTTCAAAATACTGAAAGAAGTAAGTCATGTATATTAAATCAAAGAAATCATACAAGGACTAAGCAGATGGCTGAGGTTGTAAGTCATTGGCAGGGCAAATGTTAGAAACTAGTTTTGGATCCCAAAACACTACCTAAAAAGACAATATGGCCATGTGTGCACGTACCTCAGTGCTGGCAGGAACAGTGCAGACACAAAATCGCTGGTCTTTGCTGGCCTGTAAAGTAACTATAAACATTAAGTTTCAAGTTTTTGAAGAGATCCTGTCTCTCTTGAGTAATCCAGAGTATCAGAGGAAGGAATTTACTATCCTACTATAGATTCTGCCTTCATGTCTGTGGGACCACAGCTGTGTATCCATCTGCAAACACAATTAGTCAAAAAATGTAAAAAAGAAATCATTTGTAAATGCACACATCAAAGGTATGTGTTTAGAAGTTGGAATTTAGAAATATTTTGCTTAATGATATCTATAAGATTTTTAAGGGCTTTATGTGCTTTCAATGTGTTCCACATCCCTTTTTATTAAAAAAAAGATGTAAAGCAATAAATCATACTGGGTAATGTCATCTGTTTATATATGTATATAATGGCATCATAATTTTTAAGCTATGTATGTGTGTGTGTGTGTGTGTGTGTGTGTGTGTGTGTGTGTGTACAAGGTCTCACTGCATTATCTGGTCTCATTTACAAATTGAGCCTAGGCTGGATTCATGTGCATCCTCTTTTCCCCCATATTGTAGTTTATTGGGATTACTTCAAGTACTTGGTTTACTTTCAAACCTTAAACAAAATTTGAAGCAGAAAGATAAATACATTATGAAGATAGTTCTAGGCATATACAAAACATCTGTCCCATTGCAATTCCATGTCCTTGTAGCTTGAATCATTGCTGCTACGTAAAGAAAGATGAATGTTTCTACAGGAAGAATATAAAAAATTGTTTCCTGAATTTGATTCAAAGTAAGAATCTTCATGTAAATGACTATTATGTCAGCATACTGAACTCCATAAAACACATAATATAATATATCTGTTGTAACAAAGAGGCAATGAAGAGCCCTTCAGCACACCCTGGCTAAGCCCCTCCTTAAATTTTTCTTGAAAAAATTCACTTAATGTCCTACTTTTTCTGAGGCAAAAATGGAATTCTCCTGTACAGTTTGACATATGAACAAGCTAGGTTCTTTTCAGCTTTGCTCCATCTAGGACATTTTCCTGTAGAAATGTTCTAGGTTGTCATTTTTCAGAATGCTTCTGTGCTATTCTCCCTTTACAAACATGGAGGAGGATGCTTCTGTGATCAAGTCTTTCATAATGTTTGGTTAGACTGGCTTTGTTGTTATATTCAGAGAGAAGAGAGAACACATTCCCCAGATTTAATGACTGCAATTTAACCTGACAATATCTTATGGGAACAGTATTACATTAAAAAACTTAGAATAATCTTCATGTCATTGGGAACAGAAATAAAAAGAGCAACATTACTTGAGAAAACTGAGATGAGTTAACATGTTCCTTTATAAAATTAACACTGTGCACAGACATATTGAAACTCACCTCAGTACAATAAGCTGAGTTCACTCTCCCTTTTGTAATCATTCTCATTTCTAGCATGGTAAAACCACTCACTACACTTATACGTGTGCAGCATCCTCTCTCTCTCTCTCTCTCTCTCTCTCTCTCTCTCTCTCTCTCTCTCTCTCACACACACACACACACACACACACAGCATAGACATATATAACACAGACATACACAGGGACACATAAAACAGACAAACAACAGGGACACACAACGCCGACACATGTATACAAGTCACAGAGAGACATACATATAGACACATGCACACACAGAGACAGAGAAGCAAATATATACACAAACCTGCATATGTACCAAATTTCTGACTTTTATATTTTTACATGATTTAGAACAATTGAACTCCAATAAGAGTCAGCACACCACACAAATGTGTCTCAGTAACAAAACACTGTTTCCCTAGAAAATAAACTTCAGAAATACCTTAGAGAGCCAGAAAGCATCTAATTCCTCAAAAATAAGGGATTATTCTAAAATATCCATAGAAAATATGGTAATGAATTATTTGATCACCTCCTAGAACAAATGATGCTCCCAAATAAATATAAAAAGTGGTAGAAATATAACAAATTGATATAAAATATATTAAGATATACTATGTGAGCCACTCAGGAATTCTGTCAAATGGAACATGTATTTTGTCTAATTTAGATAAAATTCAATGTTGTAGCTATTAACAGAAAAGCTTAAAAGAACAAAATAAAAAATGTGAATTATTCTTTTCAGCATGAATCAATCTGGCCCAAAGTAAAGTTTTATATAATTCCTTGATTTATCAAATTACCTTTTCTTTCCTAAATGGTGAGGTTAGACACTAAGAAGTTTGAAAGTAGTTTGACAAAAATTATTATCTTGTGGAATAAAATGTATCTGCTTAGGTCTGAAGAAATGGCTCTGTCTTTAAAGGCTTTGCTTACGACAAAGAAGACAAAAATATACACCTACCCAGAGAAATTACAATTTGGTGAATTAATGTTGTCAAAATTTATCCATTCTTTCAAAGCATTCTGTGTAGATAGAGTATACATTTTCAAAAATGTTTTATTAGTGAGGAGAACATAATTTCTTTTGTTGACATGGTCAACAGGGGGTCATTTTGTAACTTCTTGATTAGATGATTCGTAGTTTGTTTCTTTGTTTTTTAAGCTATAGTACTAGAATGTCTTCTGAAGTACTTGACAATCTTCCTGGGGGCAGATGCAGTAATTGTCAGATCCTGAGAGGAAATTAGGACTCAGCAAGGGAGGAGAAAGGGAAGCAGTGGGATCAGGGGAATCTTGCCTCCTGACTCACAAACAGTCAAAGTGCTTCTTTATTTAGACAGAATTCAGTAAGCAGGAATAATTTCAAATTGTTCCAAGACATAAATCATATCACTTTTGTCCCTGGAAATGTATCTTAAGGTTCTCATAGTCATAAATTTAGTCATCATTGATAAAGAGTGACAAACATTTTACAGTTTACTGGCATTTCCCCTATTAACCACATAACCCAATATTGAAGAGTACCGTATTTTCAAGGTCACTAGAGAGAAAGAATATCTCCAAGCCAGGCTGGGCATATTGTGAAGCCCCAAGCAGTGAATTATTAACTTTAATGGTCAGAGTGCTAATTGTCATTAGGCTGAAGAAAAATCCTCAGGACAAAGCTGTTGCAGTTATGATTCATTTTTTGTCTAAAAATAATGTTGGCATTTTATGTCCTTGTAGAATTTATTTATATGTCTAATCTTACTATTCCTTTGCTCCTTGGTCATATGAAAACACAATGATCTTATATGACCTAACTTTTCTAAATCTGGCAGTCTTAGTATTGTATTATTATATTATTTATCCCAAACATTCTTTCTCCATGAATATAAACCCCTATGTAGGACAGAGATAACTTCATGCAATAAAATTTTGTTGCTGCATGCTCCTATGGAGGCATAGCATATTCAATTCCCACTCTTAAATGACACATAGTTTCCTAAGTGTGTAGGAACAAGAGACTTTCAACCTGTTCTGATATTAACTTATCTTACCTACTGAATATTCTTTATTTTGTTCTGATTATCCTGTTCCTGAGTAAGTACAGAGGCATCTTTGAAAGGGTATCTTGGAGTGAGAGCCTCATAAATAGATTTCTGGCATCTTTGTTTGAATCACAACTTCCATGGCTATAGGAAGACCTTCAAGCAGGGTCAGATAAAGATATTTCCTTAAATATGGAGGGGCAGTATGTTCAGGACTTTCTTGGGGAAACTTAGATGCAATACTCCTGGAAGAAGAATTAAAAGATCCCTAAGAACATTTTCATCAATGCAACATCCCAAGAAGTAGAAATATTAAAATCACCCAAAACAGGCAACATATGGAGATCAAGACCCAAGTGCAAGACTACAAAACAGTAATTGCATTACTAGGCTCTTCCTTGCTGGATCTTTGACAGGCAGGAGTACTGGTTTTATGGATTCTACTTTTCCCATAAGATATGGCTGTGCCAAGAATCAGATAATTTTAGAACTCTTCTTGAAACAGTTAATGACTTCCTATCTCTTTCCCTTCAAAGTCCAAATTCTTTAAAATTCCCTGTAGTGTTTTATGAACCAAATTATTATGACCTTCCTACTTTCTTATCCGCCCCACTTTAGTATTATTTGTACAGTGATGCATTGTTGTGATTCAACACTTGACAAGAAGGAACTCAAGGATGGAGGACTTTATTGACTAATGGTTTAAAGATAAAGTGTGCCATGGTAGAGAAGGCACAGTAATAGGAGTGGCTGAAAGCTGTACTGACAGAAACATGCTCACATGGGTAAGCATGAAGCAGAGTTAGTCTTCAGTTATCCTTCTCCTTTTTCTCTTTTTAAAGACTTGTGAATGGTATGGCGCTATGCATGGCCTACATTTATGCAGGTTTTCCTGTGCTCACTTCTCCATTCTAGAAAGAAGCCCACAGTAAAATGTTGCACTAATATCATCAGTGTTTTTAAAATCTAGTCAAATTGTCAGTCAAAGCTATCATGCTTGATTTTTAAAACTTGATAAACCATGCCGTGCATTTTTCAGGAGAGCCTTTGTTCATGTCATTGTCCTATTCTGAAAAGAATTTCTTCTATTGTATTTTTAATGGTGTCATTAAGAGTCAAGCCAGGAGGGTGTTTTAGATATGACATGCACAATTTAGTGAAATTTATGCAAGATAAACTTAAATAATAATAGGTGTCAAAGTGTGTTTTTAAGTCTCATTTTGGAAGTTATTGGAAAATGACTACTCTTAAAATCCCTGTGTCTAAGTACAATTTCCCTATCTCAAAAATAAATTTTATTTTAATATTATTATTTATTTTATGACATGCTACTCAATATAATGTTACCTTTACTTAATATCAGCTTTTAAGTTATTGGAAAGATTTATTGAGTTTGTCAAGATGCAGCCTATGGTTTCAGAAATGTAAAGTCTTACCTCTCCATATTTCCATCTTCAGAGTCTGTGTTATACCTTACCTTCCATGAAATATAATTACTTTAGATATTGGTGTATCATATTAGCATTTATTTTCTCTTGTTTTTACTGTATCCTCTCATGATAATCTCCTCCATTATTCTTCAGATTTATCCTTCAAAAATACATTAGCTGATCAGGTTAAAATGAGACCTCATTAACCAAAGGCAAGTGGTATTGTGGAAAAATGACAAACCCCACACCAACCACTAAAAACAATATACCAGAATTGATATCTAAAGTCCTCAACACACTTAAGAGAAACTTAATATAATTATTTATTATTTCCTTAATTGTATGTGTGCTACTAATAAATTTAGGTGTTTTAGCACTATTAAAATAAAATGATGTGTTTCTCTAAAATAATTTTTATTAGCAAAAGGCAAGAAATGTGTGGGAATTTTAGACTTCAGGAAAAAATCTTATTTCATAAAAGAAAGCCCTTGAAGATGCTCTGGAATTCTGCCAGTCTTAAGAAGATATATACATGTGTTCAACACAGAAAAGATTTCCAGACACAAAACAGAATGAGAAATTCTCCACTGCTGGTCTAGCAAATAGCATTAAAAATAAAAGTATGGATGGAGGTATATTTAGCTGGGCAGTGTTAGCAATCATTTTTTTGAAAATTGAGTTATAAATATGCCATTTATTCAAATATTTATATATTCACACAAAAGAAATTGTATGCTAAAAGAATGCAAGATACAGATAGTAAGAACTGTCACAGCATTTTTTTTTACAGTTCTCTAGAAATATTTTTCCACAGTTAGTATAGTAACAATAATATGTCCATGATTGCTACTCTGTTAGCATGGATTTCTGTTTAGCTACAAAGGCTATTGTGTTTAGAGTCTGTGAGTGAGATATTTGCAATCACTACCCAGAATTCTGGTATTGTTTGCTGTCTGCACACAGTTCATTCATCCCTGTCAATGAATGGATCATATTCTATAAATATTAATATGTGATAGTAGGTAATCTTTGTGATTTGTGAGTATATATATGAAGGTTTTGTGTAATAGAGAGTAATAGATATCTTCCATATATATATATATATATATATATGTATATGTATATATATATTTACTTATTTATTTTTAGTATTGATGATATGATATTGATTGTGTCTCTAATAAAATCATGAAAGTCCCTGACAACATATGAAAGGTTTTTATAATACTTTCAGTAGATGTTTCATATTCAGATAAAGTACATAACAAATCAAGTGATATACCAGAACAGTCCAGGACAAATAGACAAGCTTTGATAGGAAAATGGAAAAGAAGATTTTGTAATAGTCACATTTTTGAATTTGTGTAAAAAATATGATAAATAATTCCCACATTGTTCAGACCCTGGAGCAATAATTTCTATTAATTCTAATTTAAAATTCTTTATAAATAAGAACCTTTTCATTGGGGCAGACAGTACAGTTAAGACAAAGGAATGAGATTTTGTTGTGGAAATATTTTTAACATAAGAAGAAAGCAAGTATATTTGAGAAAGAATAAATAATAATTGAGTGTAAAAAATGAAATACATTCATTGTATATCATAATGAATCCTTTGTAACTGATTTTAATAAGTACTTAGCTTTCCTAGATTTTTCATGTAAACTTTCAAGTTATAGCTTAAAATAAATACTTGCATAATCTTAGTTTAGAATATAGATCTCTCCAGGGTGCTGAAGTACATTTGATTTTTCTACTTAATATTTACAGTATTATTTTTCTTTCTTATTTTAATGTATATGTTTTCTTTTATTTTGTATTGGATATTTCATTTATTTACATTTCAAATGTTCTCCTCTTTTTCATTTTTTCTTCCACAAACCCCTTATCCTCTCCCAAATCCCCTCTCTTCCTGCTTTTATGAGGATGCTCGCACACCCACCTACCCACTCCCAACACACGGTCTGGGCATTCCTCTACTCAAGGGCATTGAGCCTTCACAAGACCAAGGGCCTCTCCTCCCATTGTGCAAGATAATCCCATCCTCTTCTATATACGCAGCTAGAGTCATAGGTCCCTCAATTTGTACTCTTTGGTTGGTAATTTACTCCCTGAGAGCTCCGGGGGTGGGGGGGGCAGATCGTGGTTGGTTGATACTTTTGTTCTCTCCATGGGGTTGAAAACCCTTTCAGCTCCTTCAATCCTTTCCCTAACTCCTCCATGGGTTCCCAATGCTCAGTCCTATAATTGGCTGAGAGTATCAGCATCTGTATTTCTCAGGCTCTGGCAGAGCCCCTCAGGACACAGCTATATCAGGCCCCTGTCAGCAAGCACTTGGCATCCATAATAGTATCTGGTTTTGATATCTGTATATGGGATGGATCCCCAGGTGGGACAGTCTCTGAATGGCCTTTCCTTCAGTCTCTGCTCCACACTTTGTTCCTGTATTTTACATAGACAGGAGCAGCTCTGGGTTAAAAATTTGGAGATAAGTGGGTGGCTCCATCCCCCAAGCGGGGGCCTTGCCTAACCTCTGGATATGGTCTCGACAGGTTCTCCCTACTCTTTCTTGGGTATTTCAGCTGATGTCATCACCATTGGGTCCTTGGAGTCTCTTGCTTTCCTGGCATCTGGGACTTTCTGGTAGCTGTCACCAGTTATACATCCTCTATTACTACACACCTATGTTCAGTCTCCTGACCCTCTGTATAATATCCCTGTCTCCTCCCATACCTGATCCTGCTCCCGCTTTTTATTCCCTCCCTCTTCTTTCTTCCTCCCAAGTCCTCCTTTGAATATTTTGTTGCCCTTTCTAAGTAGGACTAAAGCATCCATGCTTTGCCCTTCCTTCTTCTTGAGCTTCATATGATCTGTGAGTTGTATCATGGGTATTCTGAGCTTTTTGCCTAAAATCCACTTTCAGTGATTACATACCATGTGTGTTCTTTTATAACTGGGTTACCTCACTCTAGATGATATTTTTTAGTTCCATCCATTTGCCTGTGATTTTCATGAAGTCATTGTTTTTAATAGCTGAGTAGTACTCCTTTGTGCAAATGTGCCACATTTTCTATATCCATTCCTATGTTGAAGGACATCTGGGTTCTTTACAGCTTCTGGTTGTTATAAATAAGGCTGCTATGAGAATAGTGGAGTGTGTCCTTGTTATATGTTAGAGTATCTTTTGGGTATATGCGCAGGAGTGGTATCCTCAGGTAGTACTATGTCAAATTTTCTGAGGAACTGCCAGGGTGATTTCCAGCGTGGCTGTGCCATCTTGCAATCCCACCAACACTAGAGCAGTGTTCCCATTTCTCCATGTTCTTGCCAGCATCTGCTGTCACCTGAGCTTTTAATCTTAGCCATTCTGACTAGTGTGAGGTGGAATCATAGGGTTGTTTTGATTTGAAATTCTCTGATGACTAAACATGTCGAACATTTCTTTAGGTGCTTCCCAGCCATTCAATATTCCTCAGTTGGGAATTTTTTTTTAGCTCTGTAACTTATTTTTATTAGGATTATGTGTTTCTCTGCAGTCGAACTTCTTGAGTTATTTGTATATATTGGATATTCACACTTTTGTGTTACAACTCTCTCATTCAAATGTGAGTGTGTGTGTGTGTGTGTGTGTGTGTGTGTATTTGTAGAAGGAGACACAGAGACAAAGAGACAGAAAGTCAGAAAGAATGATTGTCATTGTATGAGTAAGAACATGTAAGTATTGCTCTCTGAAGAGATGGCAGACATTAGAAGCTTCTGGAACTAGTTTTGATGGCAGTTGTGAGAAGGCTGTCATATGTACCAAAAAACAGTCTCAGGTCCTCTATAAAAGGTAACTGCTGGACATATCTTAAGCCCTAAAAGAATGCTTTTCTATGAAATAATGTCATCATAAATTCTACAGCCTAAGGAGAATAGTCACACAAATCAATAAAACTTCTCTGATTTTTCTTTTTTTCTTTTTCATTTTTATTAGATATATTCTTTATTTACATTTCAAATATTGTCCCTTTTCCTGGTTTCTCCCCCTGAAAATCCCTTAACCAATCCCTCATCCCCCTGTTCACCCACCCACTTCCACTTCTCTCTCCTGGTATTCCCCTTCACTGGGACATTGAGCCTTCTCAGGACCAAGGGACTCCCCTCCCTTAGAAGTCCAACAAGACCACACTATGCTACTTATGCATCTGGAGCCATGTGTCTCTCCATGTGTACTCCTTTGGTTGATGATTCAGTCCCTGGGAGCTCTGTGGATACTGGGTGGCTCATGTTATTTTTCCTTCTATGGCACTGCAAATCCCTTCAGCTCCTTGGTTCCTTTCTCCAGTGCCTCCCTTGGGGACACTGTGCTCAGTTCAATGGCAGGCTGAGAGTATCCACCTCTGTATTTGTCATGCACAGGCAGAGCTTCCTAGGTGACAGCTACACCAGGTTATGGTCAGCAAGCACTTGTGGGCATCCATAGTAGTGTCTGGGTTTTGTAACAGCATATGGGATGGATCCCTAAGTGCAGCCTCTGCATGGTCTTTCCCTAAGTCTCTGCTTCACACTTTGTCTCTGTATCTCCTCCTGTGGGTATTTTGTTCCCTTTTCTAAGAAGGACCAGAGAGTCCATACTTTTTTTCTTCCTTCTTCTTGAGCTTCATTTGATCTGTGAATTGTATCTTAGGTATTCCAAATTTCTTGGCTAATATCCACTTACCAGTGAGTACATACCATGTGTGTTCTTTTGTGATTGTGTTACCTCAATCAGGATGATATTTTCTAGTTCCATCCATTTGCCTAGGTTTTTCATGAATTCATTGTTTTTAATAGCTGAGTAGTAGTCCACTGAGTAAATGTAACACATTATCCTTATTCATTCCATTACCTGTTGAGTGACATCTGGGATCCTTCCAGCTTTTGGCTATTATACATAAGACTGCAAAGAACATAGTGGAGCATTTGTCCGTAGTACATGCTGGAGAATTCTCTGGGTATATGCCCAGGAGTGGTATAGTAAGGTTCTCTAGTAGTATTAGGCCCAATTTTCTGAGAAACTGCCAAACAGATTTACAGAGTGGTTGTAACAGGTTGCAATCCCACTAGCCCTGGAGAAGTGTTCCTCTTTTTTCACATCTTAGCAAGCATTTGCTGTCTCTTGAGTTTCTGATTTTAGCGATTCTGACTGGTTTGAGGTGAAATCTCAGGGTGGTTTTGATTTGCATTTCCCTGATGACTAAGGATGTTGAACATTTCTTTAGGTGCTTCTCAGCCATTCGATATTTCTCAGTTGAAATTTCTTTGTTTAGCTCTGTACCCCATTTTAAATAGGGGTATTTGGTTCTCTGGAGTCTAACTTCTTGAATTCTTTGTATTTATTGGATATTAACTTGATGTTAAATGAAGGCTTAGTAAAGATCCTTTCCCAATTTGTTGGTTGACATTTTGTCCTCTTGACGGTGTCCTTTGCCTTATAGAAACTTTGTAATTTCCCATTTGTCAATTCTTATCTTAAAGCATAAGCTATTGGTATTATGTTTAGGAAATTTCCCCTTGTGCCCATGTGCTTAAGGCTTTTCCCCACTTTCTATCCTATTAGTTTGAGTGTGTCTTGTTTTTTGGGGAGGTACTTGACCCACTTGGACTTGAGCTTTGTACAAGGAGATAAGAATGGATCAATTTGGAATCTTCTGCATGCTACCAGCCAGTTGAACTAGCATCATTTGTTGACAAGGCTATCTTTTTCAACTGGATAGTTTTAGCTCCTTTGTCAAAGATCAAATGACCATAAGTGTACGGATTCATTTCTGTATCTTCAATTTTATTCCAATGATCTACCTTCTGCCACTATACTAATACCATGCAATTTTTATCCAGCTACTTTGCTGAAGTTGTTTGTCAGCTGTAGGAGTTCACTGGTGGAGTTTTTTGTTTTTTTTTTGTTTGTTTGTTTTTTTGTTGTTGTTGCTTAAGTATATTATTGTATAATCTGCAAATAGTGATAATATGACTTCTTCCTTTCCAATTTGTATACTTTGACTTCCTTTTATTGGCTAATTGTTCTAGCTAGAATTTCAAGTATTATATTGAATAAGTATGGAGAGAGAGGGCATCCTTGTCTAGTCCCTGATATTAGTGGGATTAACTGAGACAGAAACCATAACATAATATTGATTACTGGCTTGCTAAGTCTGGTAAGGACTTAGGCAGTCCTAGTCCATGTGTGCCTGTGAATGGCACTTCTATCTAGCTAATCCTTCCTATTTCATTATTAATTAAAATATTTCACACACATATTTATAGTCCAATCTGATGGACAGGATCCACTGATACTGTCTCAAATATTTCTGGGATGTTTTATTTAACAGTTGAAACTACCTGGGATATTATATCCTGCTTTGTTAAAAATGGTAAATGACCTATTGTATCTGCAATTTTTAGGCCTGCTGAAAGTACCCCACAAATTTCTGGCTATAGTAATCCATTTGTGAGCTCTGGACTTAGTGAGAGGCCTTTTCTTAAAATTGTGAACATTGAGAAAGATATAGAAAAATACTTTACATTGACTTCTGGTGTGCATATGCACTCTCACATTCATGTTCACACACACACACAGACACACATAAACTAACACACAAACACATCAATACACATACATATGCACACACATACTAAGTGAAATAAAAAGCTCTTTAAAGGTGAAATTATCATTTGCATGAGATGCTATTTTGAATTCATTGCCTAGAGTCAGAAACGTAGCCTCAGTAAAAAGTTTGCTGAAGCTAGAGCTTTGTGATCTCTTTGAGTTATTGCTGGTCACAAACTTCTTCATTGTCATCCCAGAAGATCATGGTAATATTTAGCAAACACTTTCTCTGCCATGAAACTCAATTTGATGAATTTTATCTGCTGGCATTTTTTATGAGGATGCATTTCCTACATGCATTAATGCTTCATGGTGCAGGAGTGTGAAGCTTTCTTAGAACTGTTTATTTTCAGAGATGATTCCCAGGATAGTCCAATTGTTTGATTTTGAGTTCTTACCTAGGTTATTCACTGAGATGTAGTAATAGTTAACTGTTTAATTTCTCTTACGCATGTGTCTTTGGCCATTAAAGCACACTGCTGATGTTGCTGTTCCAGATGATGCTGGAGACTCCTGGAGCTTCACCATTTCATTGTGACTGGTAGTGCCTGGACAAGTCTTTAAGTTGTACCATGTCTCACTGTAATGCTTTGCCTTCCTTTCTGGTCTAAAGACTATGAAGAAGCAGCCCTGGAGTGAGCTGTTCATGGGAGACAAGTCAAACTCTTACTGTTAGAACATATGCATTGGGAAATACTGTTGTAGTTATTTCAGGAAACCACACGGGAACAGGTTAGTTAAGTAAATAATGAACTTTGAAACATGGCATGGTCCATGCATCTTTCAAAATACCAGAAACATCTTTACTTCACTTAATACCACATTTTAATTTCAATGCTATCTTAATTTGCATCTTGGAGAGATGAAATCAAAGGTCATGGTTGAGAGCCACATCATTTAAAAGTCATTAGGAAAGACACATATTCCAGGAGAGCAAAAAAGCATCTGAGGTTTTCATTAGCTTTTCCAATGATAAATTATAAAATGAATCGGCTTTCCACTAGAAAGTCAGCACAGCTCAATAAGGCAATCAATGAACTAAGACTGGAGCGTATGGCAAGGATATTCTACTTCCCACAAGATATTTTAAGAGTCATCAAAACAGTCCAAACCAGATGCACTTTGAATATTTTTAATACAGCAATAAGACTCATATGAGGAGTAGGTTTTTCAATTCCTTCTGAGGTGTTTACGTTATATTGTTATGACATTGAATATCTGTTTCTATAACTTTCCAATGAGTCTATCTGATTGGCAGTTGTAGTAATACAGATGTGTATCAGAGGCTAAAGAGGAAGATCCTTAGTACAAGTCATCGTGAACAACTCAGAAAGATAATGTCATGAAAACCATGTCTAGCCATCTGGCTGAAGAGCCCCACCATGACAATCCAGTAGAACAACTAAAATCAAATTAATGGGATAAGTTCCAGGAAATCTAATAAAACATAGCATACAATTGGCTCTTCACGGCACTATTATGGAAAAGGGTTAAGAGATTAGTAAAAGTATGGATTATCACATAAGTGTAGATTCTCTCTGACCACATTTTCTCACCAGTGCTCAACATCAGACCATGTGAAAGACAAAACTTGTGAGAGGTGAACTCACTGTCATGTCCATCTGCAGTTGGTGTGAGTCAAGTCGCTGCGTGGCATGTTCTCTATAACTTGCTTCCTTTAATCTTGTAGACTTATGCTATTTCAAACACACGTGACATTTATTTAGTCAATAAAGACAAGAAAGATTCTGAAATCATCAGTCTAAGGTTTAAATGGCACTTACATAGTAGCACACATTTGCTCTTTTTCCTCTTGGGCTTATGTCTTCATTTTAGAAAGGGTGAAAGGGTAGGGTAAGAGCTGATAGTGCTAAAAACTGGCTTCAGAATTTAACCTAATAAATTCCTTAAGAATAATAATAAAATCTTGATGAAAGAAAGCTTAGATCTTGCCTAATGGGCTGTTAATGGGGACTAGATTATATGCTCAAATTTATACTGTAAAACTGTTTATTTCTATTCATTTTAAGCATTTATTTGTGTATGTGTAAGTGTGTGAGAAAGTGTGTGTGCATATGCCTGTGCTTGTATGTATGCATGTGTGTGCATGTGTGTGCATGTGTGTGTGTGTATGTCTGTGTGTGTGTGTGTGTGTGTGTGTGTGTGTGTCTTAAGTGTGTGTATACATCCTCATATGGAGCTCAGAGATGCATTGCAGATTTGGTTTTAGTTCTTCACCATTTGATTCTAAGATCAAACTCCAGTTATCAAATAGTTTGTTTTCATGGTTTATATTTTGTATCTTTTGTATTGATTTTACATTTTGAGAAAGTAACTTTGTAGTTCTGGCTGACCTCACATTAGCAATGTAGTTGAAGATGGCTTTGAATTTCTGTTTATACTGTATCTACTAGCCTAATGTTGGGATTTCACACACATACCAAATGACCAGTTTTATTGTCATGATTAAGGCTTTGTGTATACACGAGGAACACTGTACAAACTGAGATTCATCCACAATGGCTAGGGAAACATTTAGGAGACATACATTTTTCTTTTCTTCTGTTTACTGAAACATTAAGGATGTATTCATTAAGACTCAGTGTATAGTGTGCATGGCACACACTGTAGGGATTTTATCATTACTGTGTCACCATGGTGAATTGTAGAGATGGGTGTGTCTTGGAGCAGTGAGTTTATCTAGTATTGTCACATGTTCAGTAAGTAACTCACCTGGAGTAAAAAATGGGATCCTGAATTCATAGCCACATTTCCACTTGTTCCTTGGTGCTGACTCAACAAGAGGTCTGAGTCAGAGGATCTCTATTCCCAGATGTTTTCTTTTTCTTACCTTTTTACTTCACATAAACATCAAAAATGTTACTTTAAATGTTTGTCTAAAGGGTGTTGAATATTTTCATGAATATTAGAATTTAAGTCACATATATATGCATATATATCCTTATATATGGTTTATATTTGCTTTGAAAAGTCATATATATACACACATGTATCTGTATATATAAAATTTGGTCATTGTCATATATGTGTGTATATAAATACATTATAGATTAAAAATGACAAGTCTAGGGTATTTTCCCACAGTTATGTAAATAGTACAAGCAACAAGAATTCAGTTTTGACTATTTCAAAGATTCTTCCTGAAATGTGACCATGAG
Organism: Apodemus sylvaticus; assembly: GCF_947179515.1. Classification (NCBI taxonomy): domain Eukaryota; kingdom Metazoa; phylum Chordata; class Mammalia; order Rodentia; family Muridae; genus Apodemus; species Apodemus sylvaticus. The sequence continues at coordinate 39,498,814 of NC_067482.1, read as the reverse complement.
GACAGCACTTGCTGAATAACCACAAAGCCATGTGCTCAACCTAGTATGTGGCAGAAAAAATGAAATGAAGCAAAGATACTTTACTTTTATGCTACAAAGAAAAACTAGCAATTTTATTAAATATAACATAAATTTTTGTGTGCATACCTAATTTAGTATGGAAGGAATATATGTATGTTTATCTGTTATACATATGTATATGTATGTATATAAATATATATGTATAACCAAAGTGGAAATTTCTGGTTTTTTTAAGCCATCAGTTTTGTCACCTGATGCTTTCCTTGAAGCTGTCTTGTATGAGAACATGTGATTCTTTGCTGAAAACAGACACTTGAGAGGAAACATGATGTTTAAGCAGAACAAAAATGGAACCCCCCACACAATGAGAAGATGCTCTTGCATTGCTATGCCACACAATGCTTCTCTAGTCTTCACTGGTCTTCACTGGTTTTCACTGGTCATTACTTCTTAGAGGGAAATGCCACAGAACTTCGCATGGCATTTCAGCTGATTCTCCTGGCTTCCATGGACTCATGCAGAGTTGACAGAGCTATGCTGTTTCTTCTGGATTTTCCCCATTACTGATTCATATTTGGTCTTTGCTACTGAACTGAATTGTTGGTATGGTAACAGGAAAGAGTGGAATCACTCCAAGGGACTACTTCTAAATAGGTCCATTCTAAATAGGACTCAGACCTCTTGTTGAGTCAGCACCTATTTAGAAGGTCTCTTTTCCTATTAACCTTCCATTCTTTTTTCTCTAATGCTGTTTATTGGGCTAGAAGGGAGGTTGAGCATATAAGAACCCTAAATAAAGTAGGTTTTGAAAAAATTTAAGCCTCTACACACACACACACACACACACACACACACATACAAACACACACACTTTAAAATATGTGTACATAGCCTAAGTTATATTAGAAGATGCTGTCTCACAAAACAAAATCAGAAGCAAAGAAATAAAACATATAATTTGTAGTTTGTGACATTGAAACCTCCAACATGTTCTCCAACCCTGCTCCTTGCAGCCTCAATTTTTCTTTGATTTCTTAAGATTGACTACATAAAATACATCATGCAAATACTATTGTCCACTGATTTTCTTTTTGCAACAGATTTGATTACCATAAATATTTGCTTCAACATCTACCCATGATGCAGATGTATCATATTTTACTTTTATGTACAAATTAATAACATTCACACATGGCATATACACATATAAAATTCTATAGGCCTGCTTAAAAGTATTTGTGTGTGTGTGTGTGTGTGTAGGTGTGTTTCTCTCTCTCTCTCTCTCTCTCTGTGTGTGTGTGTGTGTGTGTGTTTGTGTGTGTGTGTGTATGTAATGGAATTATGTTACATGGGATAATAGTGCTCCCCTCCCCACCCACCAACCTGCAAATTGCCTAAAAAAAAGAAGACTCTTCCTAAACCACACTAGCAGTAGTTATTGCCTTTGGTTACCTTTTGGAACTTGAAGGTAATCTCTCCTTGCTAAAGGTATTACACACTTTGGAAAGAGGGTTTTGAATAATCAAAATCAACTTGACATGAGAGTCTCCTCCCTGAAAGGCACCTCTCATTGCATTTGAAGCTTCCAGGCAAGCTCCCAACAGAGAGAAGTAATTGTTCTACTCAAATGTAAGACTGAGGAACCATACCTGTTTTTTGAGCTACTTTCTATCCTTTAGTTATAGGTCCCAGTTTTTCTCTATTAACTTGTTTTCAGACTCTGGAAATTCTGTGTGGCTTTCATCACTCATCTTATATCCTTTAAGTGTGTGATTAGTATAAGAATTCAAACCACACAATTTTAGCATCACTTGTCACTTGTGAAAACACATTGAAAGCATTTTGAGATGAGTCTAAATTTCCTAATGTTCCTTATCCTTGAGTACTAAAGTCAGAGAAGGTAACCTTCTTTCAAGAAAGCCTTCCAGCAAAACCCTACAGCCTTTCAGTAATGGCTTGTAATTCCCCAGCTTCCTACTTATTTTTCAAATGAACTATATATTATATCTTTATCCTCCAGCACATATTAGCTAATGGTACCTTGAAAGCATTAATCTAAAAAACAAGTGTATTAAATCAGTATATTAAAATTTGTTATTAATATTTTATGCTAACTGCCTTTCAAATTCTAAATTTTGTATTACAACTAAGCTTTTGAAAAGATGTGATATCCAGGAAGGTGGGGAGGAGCTCAAAGCAATAGAGGGAGGGCAAACTAGAGTCAAGATATATTGTATAAGAAAAATCTATAAATGAACAAATAAATAACTATAAATAATTAAAACTAACTGAAGGGGAAAAATGAAGGAAGAGCCAGACCCATACAATAATGAATCAAAGTAGGGTTTATTTTGAATGTATCTCATCTCTGGTTATGACATATACTCTAGATCTTATTATTAAAATTGTGTAGCACTTTTAGCTTAGTGGTGGACTTTAGGACTCAACTGTTAACTTTTCCTTTTTTTTTTGTTTTTTTTTTATTGATATACTTTTTATTTACATTGCAAATGATTTCCCCTTTTCTGGGTCCCTACTCCCCGCAAGTCCCATAAGCCCTCTTCCGTCCCACTGTTCTTCCATCCACCCCTTCCCACTTCCCTGTTCTGGAATTCCCCTATACTCTTACACTGAGTCTTTCCAGAACCAGGGGCCACTCCTCCATTCTTTTTGGACATCATTTAATTTGTGGATTATGTCTTGGGTATTCAAAGTTTCTAGGCTAATATCCACTTATCAGTGTGTGCATACCATGATTGATCTTTTGAGACTGGGTTACCTCACTTAGTATGATGTTCTCCAGCTCCATCCATTTGTCTAAGAATTTCATGAATTCATTGTTTCTAATGGCTGAATAGTACTCCATTGTGCAAATATACCACATTTTTTGTATCCATTCCTCCGTTGAAGGACACCTAGGTTCTTTCCAGCTTCTGGCTACTACAAATAGGGCTGCTATGAACATAGTGGAGCATGTGTCCTTATTGCATGCTGAAGAATCCTCTGGATATATGCCCAGGAGTGGTATAACAGGGTCCTCAGGAAGTGACATGCCCAGTTTTCTGAGGAACCGCCAGACTGATTTCCAAAGTGGTTGCACCATCTTGCCATCCCACCAGCAGTGGAGGAGTGTTCCTCTTTCTCCACATCCTCGCCAACACCTGTTGTCTCCTGAGTTTTTGACCTTAGCCATTCTGACTGGTGTGAGGTGAAATCTCAGGGTTGTTTTGATTTCTTCAGGGCTTATGGGAATATTTAGATGGTTTATTTAATCCTGTTTTAACATTGGCACCTGGTATGTATCTAGAAAGTTATCCATTTTATCCAGGTTTTCAAACTTTGTTGAGTGTAAACTCTTGTAGTAGGATCTGATGAGTTTTGAATTTCCACAGTTTCTGTTGTTATGTTTCCCTTTTCATTTCTGATTTTATTTTTGACAAAGTTCAGCATCCCTTCATGATAAAAGTCTTGGAGAGATCGGGAATCCAAGGCACATACCTAAACATAGTGAAAACAATACTGCAAAGCTGTAGCTAACATCATACTAAATAGAGAGAAACTTGAGGCAAGCCCACTAAAATCAGGGACCAGACAAGTCTGCCCACTCTCTCCCTATCTATTCAATATAGTACTTGAAGTCCTAGCCAGAGCAATCAGGCAGCAAAAAGAGGTAAAAGGAATACAAATTGGAAAGGGAGAAGTCAAACTATCATTATTTGCAGATGATATGATAGTATACTTAAGCGACCCCAAGACTTCCATCAAAGAACTCCTAAAGCTGATAAACAACTCAGCAAAGTGGCTGGATATAAAATTAACTCAAGCAAATCAGTAGCCTTTCCTCTACCCAAAGAATAAACAAGATGAGAAAGAAATTATGGAAATGACACCCTTCACAATAGTCCCAAATAATATTTCATACCTAGGTGTGACCCTGACAAAGCAAGTGATGGGTCTATATGACAAGAACTTTAAGTCTCTGAAGGAAGAAATCGAAGAAAGTCTCAGAAGATGGAAAGATCTCCCATGTTCATGGATTGGCATGATCAATATAATAAAATGGTCATCTTGCCAAAAGCCATCTACAGATTCAATGCAATCCCCATCAAAATTCCAAATCAATTCTTCATTGATCTAGAAAGAGCAATTCTCAAATTCATCTTGAATAACAAATAACCCAGGATAGCAAAAACTATTCTCCACAACAAAAGATATTCTGGGGGAATAACCATCCCTTACCTCAATCTCTACTACAGAGCGATAGTGATAAAAACTGTTTGGTATTCATATTCAGACAGGCAGGAAGATCAATGGAATAGAATTGAAGACCCAAAAGAACCCACACACGTACAGTCACTTGATATTTGACAAAGGAGCTAAAAAAATTCCACTGGAAAAAAAGACAGCATTTTTAACAAATGATGCTGGATCAACTGGAGGTCTCCATGCAGAAAAATGCAAATCAACCCATGCTTATCTCCTTGTACAAAGCTAAAGTCCAAATGGATGAAAGATCTACACATAAAACTAGACACACTGAAGCTTATAGAGGAGAAAGTAGGGACAAACCTTGAACACATGGGCACAGGGAAAAGTTTCTGAACAGAACACCAATGGCTTATGCTATAAGACCAAGAATCGACAAATAGGACATCATAAAACTGCAAAGCTTCTGTAAGGCAAAGGACATAGTCAATAGGACAAAATGGCAGCTAACAAATTGGCAAAAGATCTTTACTAATCCTATATCAGATAGAGGGCTAATATCAAATGTATATAAAGAACTCAAGAAGTTAGTTTCCAGAGAATCAAATAACCCTATTAAAAAATGGGGTCCAGATATTTTGGGGGCGGCAGCGGCAGCAGCAGCGGCAGCAGTGGCTGCTCCAGCTGAAGGGCCATCAGCAGTGGAACCAAGGCGTCACAGGGACCAGTTAGGCCCTGCGCCCACGACCACTGACCTTCGCTGACCAGCCAGGCAGCAAGCAGCTGCAGTTGTGCGGCGCCTTTCCTGCACGGAGGCCACTTCAGAACTCGGCCTCCCACCAGTCAGGAGAGGTGCATCCATCTTGGTTCCGTACTCCACGGATCGGACTGAGGTACACAAACATAATCAGAGGCCAACACCGCGGTGGTCTGAGCCCGACGGGCGTTAGCCTGCACCCAGGCCCTGGGCGGGTTGGGGGGCCATCGGGGTGCCAACCCAGGCAGGAGGTTTTTTTGCCCAGGCCTACGAGCGCACCGCCGCCATTTTGCCTGCAGGACGACAGAGTGCTCAGGCGGGCAGACCTGTAACAGGCATAGCCTAAGGCTAACAAAGCAGGGGTCCAGGCCCCAAAAGGCACAGGACTGACCCCAAGAACTGGGCGGCTTGGTGGGCCATCTGTGAGTCAACCCGCCCAGGTGATTGTTAGCAAAGCAGACTCCCCGGTGCTTTCAGGGAGCGCGGGCGCGCACGCCCGCCATCCTAGTCACCTGGCAGACCCAATTAACAGTCATAGCCCTAGGGGAACTTTGCTCGGACCTTGGCCTCCCAGGCTTTTGCCTGGACTGGGCGGCCAGGCTAACCTTGTGTGCGACAGCCCGGTTGGCGGATCGGCTGCCCAGCGGAGTGAGCAGAACACAGGGGAGGTCACAGTAGCATACACCATCAGCACTCCCAGGGAGTGCACACGGGCTCCATCTGCTCCACAGACACAATCTGGGACAAGGCTTCAGGCAGAAGCCCTTAGCTCTACTCTCTCCGCTTCCGGATCCAGATCAGTCTGGGCGGCAGCATTACATCTCCAAGTCCTGCAAGTGGCTAGCTGGGCTTCCGGGCAGCCAGCTGGGAGAAGTCAGTGTGCTCCAGTGAATCCAGCAGGCCCCAGCAGGAGCCTTATGGTGCCTGCTTTGGGATCGGAACAGCCTGGGCAGCAGCACACTGTCTACAAGCAGTGCAGGAGGTAAGCTGTGCACCAGAGGCCAACTGGGAAGGGGCAGCTTGCACTGGTGAGTCCAGCACTGAGAAGATAAACTAACACCAGTGAGAACTAGATGGCAAAAGGCAAACGCAGGAACGTCACTAACAGAAATCAAGGCAATATGGCAACATCTGAACCCAATTCTCCTCTACCAACATGTCCTGGATACCCCAGCACACCAGTAAAACAAGATTTGGATTTAAAATCACTGGTCATGATGCTGGTACAGGAACACATGAAGGTCATACATAAAGAAATTCAGGAGAAAATGGATCAAAAGTTAGAAGCCCTTGCAAGGGAAACACAAAAATCATTGAAAGAAATCCAGGAGAATACAAAAGCCAACAAGGAGGAAATGCAAAAAACACTTAAAGAAATACAGGAGAACTTTGCTCAACAGGCTGAGGTCATGAAAGACAAAACACAAAAATCTCTTAAAGAAATACAGGAGAACTTTGGTCAACAGGCTGAGCTCATGAAAGAGGAAACACAAAAATCTCTTAAAGAATTACAGGAAAACACAAACATGCAAGTGAAGGAGCTAAGCAAAACCATCCAGGATCTAAAATCAGAAGTAGAAACAACTAAGAAAACTCAAAGGGAGACAACTTTGGAGATAGAAAGCCTTGGGAAGAAATCAGGGGACAGAGATGCAAATATCAACAACAGAATACAAGAGATAGAAGAAAGAATCTCAGATGCTGAAGATTCCATAGAAACCATGGACTCAACAGTTAAAGAAAATGCAAAATGCAAAAAGCTTGTAACCCAAAATATCCAGGAAATCCAGGACACAATGAGAAGACCAAACCTAAGGATTATAGGCATAGATGAGAGTGAAGATTTACAACTTAAAGGGCCAGCAAACATCTTCAATAAAATTATGGAAGAAAACTTCCCTAACCTAAAGAGAGAGATGCCCATGAATATACAAGAAGCCTACAGAACTCCAAACAGACTGGACCAGAACAGAAATACTTCCCGTCACATAATAATCAAAACACCAAATGTTCTAAACAAAGAAAGAATACTAAAGGCAGTAAGAGAAAAAGGCCAAGTAACATATAAAGGAAGACCTATCAGAATCACAGCAGACTTTTCACCTGAGACTATGAAGGCTAGAAGGTCCTGGGCAGATCTCATGCAGACTCTAAGAGAACACAAATGCCAACCAAAACTACTATATCCAGCAAAACTCTCAATCACCATAGATGGAGAAACTAAGATATTTCATGACAAAACCAAGTTTACCCAATATCTATCCACAAACCCGGCCCTAAAAAGGATAATAGGAGGACAACACCAATACAAGGAGGGAAACTTCACCCTGGAAAAAGCAAGATAGTAACCTTTCATCAAACCCAAAAGAAGTTAAGCATTCAAATTTAAAAAATAACGTCAAAAATGATAGGAAGTAACAATCACTATTCCTTAATATCTCTTAACATCAATGGACTTAATGCCCCAATAAAAAGACACAGACTAACTGAATGGATACGTAAACAGGACCCTACATTTTGCTGCTTACAGGAAACACACCTCAGGGTCAAAGACAAACACTACCTTAGAGTAAAAGGCTGGAAGACAATTTTACAAGCAAATGGTCTCAGGAAACAAGCTGGAGTAGCCATTTTAATATCAGATAAAATTGACTTTCAACCCAAAGTCATCAAAAGAGACCCTGAGGGACACTTCTTGCTGGTCAAAGGAAAAATACAAAAAGAAGAACTGTCAATCCTGAACATCTATGCACCAAATGCAAGGGCACCCTCTTTCGTAAAAGAAACTTTATTAAAACTAAAAGCACACATTGCACCTAACACAATAATTGTGGGTGACTTCAACACTGCACTTTCCTCAATGGACCGATCAGGAAAACAGAAACTAAACAGGGACACAATGAAACTAATTGAAGCTTTGGACCAATTAGATTTAACAGATATATATAGAACATTCTATCCTAAAACAAAAGAATATACCTTTTTCTCAGCACCTCATGGTACCTTCTCCAAAATCGACCATATAATTGGTCACAAGACAGACCTCAACAAATATAAGAAGATCGAACTAATCCCATGCCTCCTATCTGATCACTATGGAGTAAAAGTGGTCTTCAATAGCAACAGAAACAACAGAAAGCCCACATACACGTGGAAACTGAACAATACTCTACTCAATGATACCTTGGTCAAGGAAGAAATAAAGAAAGAAATTAAAGACTTTTTAGAACACAATGAAAATGAAAACACAACATACCCAAATCTATGGGACACAATGAAAGCAGTGCTAAGAGGAAAACTCATAGCCCTGAGTGCCTCCAAAAAGAAAATGGAGAGAGCATACATTACCAGCTTAATGACACACCTGAAAGCCTTAGAACAAAAAGAAGCTATTTCGCCCAGGAGGAGTAGAAGGCAGGAAATCATCAAACTCAGGGCCGAAAACAATCAAGTAGAAACAAAGAGAACCATACAAAAAATCAACAATACCAGGAGCTGGTTCTTTGAGAAAATCAACAAGATAGATAAACCCTTAGCCAGAATGACCAAAGGGCACAGAGAAAGTATCCAAATTAACAAACTTAGAAATGAAAAGGGAGATATAACAACGGAAACTGAGGAAATCCAAAAAATCATCAGATCCTACTACAAGAGCCTATACTCAACACAACTGGAGAATCTGGAGGAAATGGACAATTTCCTTGACAGATACCAAATACCAAAATTAAATCAGGACCAACTAGACCATCTAAACAGTCCCATAATGCCTAAAGAAATAGAAGGAGTCATAGAAAGTCTTCCAACCAAAAAAAGCACAGGACCAGATGGATTCAGTGCAGAATTCTACCAGACCTTCAAAGAAGAGTTAACACCAATACTCTTCAAACTATTCCACAAAATAGAAACAGAAGGAACACTACCCAATTCCTTCTACGAAGCCACAATTACGCTGATACCAAAGCCACACAAAGATCCAACAAAGAAAGAGAACTTCAGACCAATTTCCCTTATGAACATCGATGCAAAAATACTCAATAAAATTCTTGCCAACCGAATCCAAGAACACATCAAAACGATCATCCACCATGATCAAGTAGGCTTTATCCCGGGAATGCAGGGTTGGTTCAATATACGGAAATCCATCAATACAATCCACTACATAAACAAACTCAAAGAACAAAACCACATGGTCATTTCATTGGATGCTGAAAAAGCATTTGACAAAATTCAGCATCCCTTCATGCTTAAAGTCTTGGAGAGAACAGGAATTCAAGGCCCATACCTAAACATAGTAAAAGCAATATACAGCAAACCGGTAGCCAGCATCAAACTAAATGGAGAGAAACTTGAAGCAATCCCACTGAAATCAGGGACCAGACAAGGCTGCCCCCTTTCTCCTTATCTTTTCAATATTGTACTTGAGGTACTAGCTCGGGCAATTCGACAACATAAGGAGGTCAAAGGGATACAAATTGGAAAGGAAGAAGTCAAACTATCATTATTTGCAGACGACATGATCATCTACCTAAGTGACCCAAAGAACTCCACTAGAGAGCTCCTACAGCTGATAAACAACTTCAGCAAAGTGGCAGGTTATAAAATCAACTCAAGCAAATCAGTGGCCTTCCTATACTCAAAGGATAAGCATGCTGAGAAAGAAATGAGGGAAATGACCCCCTTCACAATAGCCACAAACAGTATAAAGTATCTTGGGGTGACTCTTACCAAACATGTGAAAGATCTGTATGACAAGAACTTCAAGACTCTGAAGAAGGAAATGGAAGAAGACCTCAAAAAATGGGAAAACCTCCCATGCTCCTGGATCGGTAGAATCAATATAGTTAAAATGGCCATTTTGCCTAAAGCACTATACAGATTCAATGCAATACCCATCAAAATCCCAACTCAATTCTTCACAGAGTTAGAAAGAGCAATTATCAAATTCATCTGGAACAACAAAAAACCCAGGATAGCTAAAACTATTCTCAGCAACAAAAGAAAATCTGGGGGAATCAGTATCCCAGACCTCAAGCAATACTACAGAGCAATAGTGTTAAAAACTGCATGGTATTGGTACAGTGACAGGCAGGAGGATCAATGGAACAGGATTGAAGATCCAGAAATGAACCCACACACCTATGGCCACTTGATCCTCGACAAAGAGGCTGAAAACATCCAATGGAAAAAAGCCTTTTCAACAAATGGTGCTGGTTCAACTGGAGATCAGCATGCAGAAGAATGCGAATTGATCCATCCTTGTCTCCTTGTACTAAGCTCAAATCCAAATGGATCAAGGACCTCCACATAAAGCCAGACACTCTGAAGCTAATAGAAAAGAAATTGGGGAAGACCCTTGAGGACATCGGTACAGGGAGAAAGTTTCTGAACAGAACACCAATAGCGTATGCTCTAAGAGCAAGAATTGACAAATGGGACCTCATAAAATTACAAAGTTTATGTAAGGCAAAGGACACCATCAAGAGGACAAATCGGCAACCAACAAATTGGGAAAAGATCTTCACCAATCCTACATCAGATAGAGGGCTAATATCCAATATATATAAAGAACTCAAGAAGTTAGACTCCAGAAAACCAAACAACCCTATTAAAAAATGGGGTACAGAGTTAAACAAAGAATTCTCACCTGAAGAACTTCGGATGGCGGAGAAACATCTTAAAAAATGCTCAACTTCATTAGTCATTAGGGAAATGCAAATCAAAACAACCCTAAGATTTCATCTTACACCAGTCAGAATGGCTAAGATTAAAAATTCAGGAGACTGCAGGTGTTGGAGAGGGTGTGGAGAAAGAGGAACACTCCTCCACTGCTGGTGGGGTTGCAAATTGGTACAACCACTCTGGAAATCAGTCTGGCGGTTCCTCCGAAAACTGGGTACCTTACTTCCAGAAGATCCTGCTATACCACTCCTGGGCATATACCCAGAAGACTCTCCACCATGTAATAAGGATACATGTTCTACTATGTTCATAGCAGCCCTATTTGTAATTGCCAGATGCTGGAAAGAACCCAGGTATCCCTCAACAGAAGAGTGGATGCAAAAAATGTGGTATATCTACACAATGGAGTACTATTCAGCCATTAGAAACAATGAATTTATGAAATTCTTAGGCAAATGGATGGAGCTAGAGAATATCATACTAAGTGAGATAACCCAGACTCAAAAGGTGAATCATGGTATACACTCACTAATAAGTGGATATTAACCTAGAAAACTGGAATACCCAAAACATAATCCACACATCAAATGAGGTACAAGAAGAAAGGAGGAGTGGCCCCTGGTTCTGGAAAGACTCAGTGAAACAGTATTCAGCAAAACCAGAACGGGGAAGTGGGAAGGGGTGGGTGGGAGGACATGGGAAGAGAAGGGGGTTTGCGGGACTTTCGGGGAGTGGGGGGGCTAGAAAAGGGGAAATCATTTGAAATGTAAATAAATTATATCGAATAAAAAAAATATTTCTGGCAAAAAAAAAATGGGGTCCAGAGCTAAACAGGGAATTGTCAACTGAGGAAACTCAAATGGCTCTAAAGCACCTAAAGAAATGTTCAGCATCCCTAGTTATCAAGAAAATGCAAATCAAAACAAAACTGAGATTTCACCTTACACAAGGCAGAATGGCTAAGATGAAAAACTCAGGGGACAGCAGATGCTGTAGAGGATGTGGAGGAAGAGGAACACTTCTCCATTGTTGGTGGGATTGCAAGCTGGTAAAACCACTCTGGAAATCGGTTTGGTGATTCCTCAGAAAATTAGGCATAGTACTAACTGCAGACCCAGCTATACCACTCCTGGGCATGTACCCAGAAGGTGTTCTTACATGTAATAAGGACACATGCTCCACTATGTTCATAGCTGCCTTATTTACAGTACCTGTAAATAACCCATATGTCCCTCAACAGAGGAATCGATACAGAAACGGTGATATTTATACACAATGAAGAAACCACTTCTCTATTGTGAAAGCAACATGTTCAATTGTTAAAAAATGAGTAGTCACTTTGCCCCAGGATGATTTGCTATAACTGAAAGATAGTTTATGTGAGCAGAGGCGTACAACTTCAATTTTCTTTCCATATACATAAGCTTGGAGAACTAATCTCCTCTTCTGAGCTTCTCATTGTAAAGCATACCGCTCCTTGAAAACTAAAATTTTAATGAATGACTTAGTAAAGGTCCAGAACACAGATGCACAACAAAAACCATGACCTCTGTCCTTTCTTTAGATTCACCAAGGAAGGTGTGTACAAAGCAAATTTATAGTTAGAATGATCCAGAAATACATACTTAGCAATGAACATCATGCACAGTTTACCCACTATCTTACAGTTTAATTCCGTTAAAAATTTCCTCTCACAGAAAAACAAGATTAATTTTAATTGAGATTTAACTATCCAGAATTTAGCATATGCTGGTGTCACCAGATTATGTATGCAACTATCAAAAGTGGTAAGTTTTAAGAAAATGTGATCCAGAACTCTTTGCCCCTTAAAACGTTCCTGGGTTTACTTTATACTTAGAATCAGAAAGGTGCAAAATGTTTTTGAAAATTGCAATATGTTTTGTGAGACATTTGCAAGTGTTCTGCAAAAATGAGGAGGCAGAAGCAGAACAAAAGTCACCGTAATCACGAGCCTGAAACTTTATTATGCGAAGTGGCTGTGCACACTTAATAGATGCAAATAACAGTTATTACAGTGGCTTATCAAGATACCAACTACTTTCTTTAAAGTAAATTCTTCTTTGCAATCTGCATAGTCCTGTTTTCCAGTTATCACAATTTTTCTTATTCACAGACACAATGAGTCCTTGTAAGTTTAACTGCCTAAGGAAAATTTAATCTGTTTCTTATAACAAGAGGTTGCTCATATTTAAAAAAAATATGGTTTTATCAAGTCTAATAATGGTTTATGTACAGTAAAATTTGTATGTATTTGTGTGTTTTTCTGATGGAATTGCATATGTGTATGTGATGTGTGCATATATCCATATGTGTATGTGCTTCCATGCTTGTCAGTGTAAGTGTGGAGGTCACATGTCCACATCAGGAGTTTCCTTAATTCGTCTCCACCTCACCATTTGATAAAAGGTTTCAATCCAACCTGAAGTTCACAGAATTGAACATACTAACTAGCCAATGAACTTTAGGGTTCTTCTTGTCTCTCTTCCCATCCTCAAAACTGGGATTACAAACATGTACTTTTTAATAATGAAGATTTATTATAAGATTAATTGTATAGATAGTTCACCTATCATTTATATTTTGGTTTATAATCCTTTGTCATCATCCATAGTGAGATAGATCACATAGATTTAAAGGGGATTAAAGTACAGCAGTAAACAGGACTGTAAGCCCGTCAGTGGTGGCTCATGCCTTTAATCCCAGCACTTAAGAGGTAGAGGCAGGTGGATTTCTGAGTTCTAGGCCAGTCTCATCTACAGAGTGAGCTCCAGGATAGTCAGGGCTATACAGAGAAACCCTGTCTCAAAAAACAAAAAACAGGGACTTTCGGGGAGTGGGGGGCTAGAAAAGGGGAAATCATTTGAAATGTAAATAAAAAATAAAAAAATAAAAAAAACAAAAAACAAAAAACCTAAACAACAACAACAGCAACAACAACAACAACAACAACAAACAAGACTGTAGGACAGATTTGCCTTACTGTTTATTCACAAACATGCAAATACTGAACATAAGACATACGTAGGCCAGCCCCCAAACACACTATATCTCTTAGTTAATTTTATTATTTAAATTTTAATATCAGGTCCTTTCCTCTTGTATTCCATGCTATCAAGTCATCACTGATAACTGTCAACAATGGGTTCTTTGTCTTTCAGTTTTAGACTGTCCTTCATTAATGACCCCAATATCCATGCTCACCCATAGCATAACCCTGCTGAAATTCCAGAAATGGCCATATTATACTCAAATATTTAAACTCAATGTTCATTATTATGAAATTAAATTAATTAATCTAAAAATATGTTAAATTAATCTTATTTGAGGGGTTAGAATATGTAAAATTTCTGTGGACAAAGAGGAAAATTCTCCAACTAACCAAAATAATCAACTTCTGATGTAAAAACTGCAGAATCATTTGAATAAAATTTGAATGTCCTCAAGTAGAAATGAAAATACGATTGAGCAAGTAAGGAAAAAGCTTCCTTTCAATGTGGTCCTGTATCCTGGTATCCTGACAGCTTTGATCAGTGATAAAATGTATGGTTCTTTTTTATTTCAGAACAGACAACCTTGAAAGAAAGTTCCTTTCTTGCCACTGGTTCAGCAGCAGATGAAGAATACACAGTCCTTTACACTAAGGGTTCCCTCTCAGTAAATGTAGCAAAGGTAAATATATTTTGACTAAATATGACCTATGCTTTGAATATGTGTGAACATAGCATTAAATGGGGTCAATAAAATTTAAATTAACAACTAGTAATTTAATAAACAGCAAATTAGAAGCCCAAGTTAGTTAACTCATGGTACTTGTTTCTGGGTTTACGTGTCACAATAGACAGTAAGAACCATTTTCTTGAAATTATTTGTATAACACCACACACACACACACACACACACACACACACACACACTTGAGCTCTTAAGAATTCTGCCAGATGAAGGGCAGACTCAGTTGTCATTGTGTTCCCGATGTCAGTTGTTTATTTCAATTGCACGATGATGTGTTCATGCCACTTTAAAATGACAGAAAACACAACTCAGTTCCTAAGGTTATTCCAAATGGCCAAGCATTGCTAGCAAATGCAAAGTTAATTTTCCTTGTATATGCATTCAGATATGTGAGGGACACATAACTGTCCAAAATAATGTTCTGGGATACAATGGAGCATATGGAAAAACTACTTGGGATGCAATTCAAGGGCAAATATAGGTTACTATGCTGTTTCGTCTAGCAGAATAAAATACTGCTATGCACATTCTGCTTCTCAAACAATTCAAATCCTGGTCTTGTAAGTAGGAACCAGGTCTACATGAATGAAGACCTTTTTATACGCTCTTACATCTTCCTATTTGACAATTTCTTGTCATACCTAGTGACTATATTTTTGGTTAATGTTAGTATTAAAAATCAATTTTCCATGTGTACAGGAAAATGAATCTAATAAATTATTTCAACTCATCTAGGAAAAAAGATATATTTATTTAAACAGTTCATCATAATTGACTCTAAATTTGAAATAAGAAAAAAAACAAGGCTTGGGTTTTGCTCCCTTGAAGATAAGCTCTAAGAGGTTCTTAAGCTCTAAATAAAAATATTATCTTTTTTGTTTTTAGGTTTAGAAATAACTAGAATTGTGCTTCTGATTTTCTTTTTTTATAATGATTTTTCTACTTCCTATAATATGAACGACAGTTTGTACTATTTTTTCTTTTTTTATTATTTTCTATATTCTTTGTTAATATTCCAAATGATTTTCCCTTTCCCAGTTCCCCCCTCCCCATAAGTCCCATAAGCCCTCTTCCTTCCCCTCCGTCCTTTCCCCAATCAACCCCCTCCCACTTCTCAGTCCTGGCAATCCCCTACAATGCTACATCAAGCCTTTCCAGGACCAGGGCCCTCTCCTTCCTTCTTTTTGGGAATGATTTAATATGTGAGTTGTGTCTTGGGTATTCAGAGCTTCTGGGCAAATATCCACTTATCAGTGACTGTATCCAATGTGTTTTTCTTTAACTATATTGAAATATAGTAACACTGGCTTTGAAGCAATGTGCTTATTTGATGATATCTATATAAAAGGACTATATGTAGGGAACATGATATTTTTAACAATTTTATTTTCACTTGTAAATATTGTCAACATTTAAAGTCTAGTTAACACAATACCAATGAAAAAAATTAATCATACTCATATCAAGCATTTTAAAGTATCTTAACATATAGTCATGCTTCGATACAATAGAAAGAGTTTCTAAACACCCTGACACCTTTAACAATGAGCAAACCATCAATACAAATATGGAAGTAGCCATAAAAATATAGTGAAGCATGTTATGCCTTAACGGATAGTCCATACTTCATTTACCCCTTAAATGATGTTTATCTCATTAACATTTACTAATATTTCATATTTTCAACATAAATGCATGGAACATCTAAAAATTAATATACACATAGTTAAAATTTTATTTGAATCTCCATTTGTTAAAAAAGTCAATATTTTATTGTCCTTCAAATTCTGTGTGTTTATGAGGAAGATGAAAGAGTTAGCTAGAGAATTATAAGTCTCACATTATAATCCAATCAAAGTTTTACACTGGGGCTGCTACAACAGGTGCAGCAATTTTTGAATTAAAAGCATGTGTGTCAAACACCACGTGGCGCCATCTTGCCAGACCTGCAGTGGATATTTCTAGTGCTTGTTTCCAAGCTGAAGACTCTTCTCACAGATGTAGTAGCCTTGGCAACTGTGTCAGCTTTCCCTATAGTGAGAATCTCTAGAGTCTTTTCATCACTGTATGGTTTCCATGATGTCCCTACTCAAGTTCACTACAGTTGTCTCTCACAGAGTCCATTTTTAAAATGAGTTTTGAAAAATTTCACATGCCCAAATGAGAGAACACAGTGATTATAATACAGTTGTAAAAGTCATTTAAGATAAATAATTTTAATGTGTCCCAAATATATCTACTCTATAAAATATCAATAACATGTACTTAAGTCTGTATTCTCAAGACAACCTAGAGTTTAGTTTGCCAGATGGTTCTTTAAGCCCTGTTAAATCACATACTTTAACTCAATGCTTTTTTGAACTTGTGAATCTCTTTTGTAGCACAAAAAGAAAAAAGCAAAACATTTCCCACTTGATTTCATTGTTAGTACATTTGAGAATTTTAGTTTAACCTCCTTATACCTCATAAATCCTACAAGGCAGAAAACGTTGATTTTTTTTAACTTGCATTACAAACAAAACAAAAACATGACTTTAGTGTTTCCTATCAAATTTGAAAATCCTCAAAATAAATGTATCTTGACTTCCATTTAACAGTGAGCACAAAATTGACTGGATTACAGATAAAAGTTGACTATTTTGAAAACTGTAATTGCCAAGTTGCTTGATTTAATTGATTTACACATCAAACATAAGACATGATGGTGTTTAAAAATATATGTGTATATAAACTGTCAGTTCACAAAAGAAATTATTTAAAAAGTAATTAATACACACATTACTTTCTTCTTGGGAATAACATATCTTTGATATAAATCAAAGAAAATCATGGCTTTGTTTTAAAGAAACTATATCGTAAACCAGGAAAATACAAAGCAAGAAATAAAATCAAGCTAATAACAAACCTAGGCAAATAATAATTTAAAATTAGGCAGTAGTCTTTCATTATAAGCAATAGATATACTTAAATAAAATATGTGTTAAAATTATTTTATATTCAAAATATTTCTCACATAAGTATTAAGTCCAATATTAGCAGTATACAAGAAAACAAAAAAATTAAAGTAAAAATCTAAGTTTATGATTTAAATGTGCTATATTGAATAATCCATTTCATTTTTATTTAGATAGATTCAATCTGAATAATTCTGTCTTAATTCATTTATGAAAGCCCAAATCACATAACCAGACCATTCATATTTTAACTGGTAGACTTTCATTTTAAATTTAAACTTTGTGTTATGAAATACACTGCTTATGTTGGACTAAGCCAGACTTTTATGATTTTTTAACTATTGGCAGAACTTATAAGTATAGGTATCCAACCCAGTAAACCAGATTGAACAAGGCAAAAGCTGTTGGGAAAAAGATTCTGGAGTAGGAATCAATTTTGGCAATGCGTATGTGTATTCTTCCTTCTCTCCAGGACCCAGTTCTGCAGTCTTCGAAGCAACAGAAAAAGCTAGCACAGTCTTTGCCTTCCAAACACTGGTAACCATAATCATCTTCCCCTTGAGGCAAAGAAATGCTGTTCATGGGAATCAGAGTAGATCCAGCATGGAGACCTGGGGATACCTACGTAAATAAGGAAGATTATGAGATAGAAAAACAGAAAAAAGGAAAATAATTTTGCCCCTACCAGAGACTCATTATGAAACTGATAGTCAATTTAAAAAACACACACTTTGACCTCAAAATATTGGTTATATTCAATTACAATGAAATTTCATATTTCATTCTACTTTCTTATATATAACTTTTCTTCTATTCAGAAAGTTATATAGGAAAAACTAACTTTGGAAATATATAGACTTTAGAAATGCTATATGATATAGCCTTTAGATATATAGAAGTATTTAGAGATAACAATAGCCTTTAGAACATCTATTTACAAAAATATTGTCAACCAAGAATCTAAGTATAAGAGGGAAATAAACATGGTGTTGAACATTCAAACAAGTATAATGCTGCTATTGGATGTTATATAATTTACTTATGTTACTTATAATGAGAAAAATTAGCAAGAAAAGATATTCTAAGAGGAAAAACAATTTGAAGAACCAGAAAGGATAAAGACATATATGGTAAGTGTATGAGTGAGTAAGTGCACAGAGACATGTCAGAACAATTTATAAACTCAGCTTTAGGAGCAGTAGATACACAAAATTCGGCCTGTTTGAAGAATGTGGCAAGCTTCTTTGTGGAAAGCATATTGGTGCCCACGTAAATTTTATAAAGTATTATATAACAATCAATACTTTCTTTGATGATAATAATAACTCAAATATTATTTGAGATCTGTATCAAATTAACATTTTATATCAGGCTCTCACTATTATTTTTATTTTTATTATATTTGTGTGTGTCCATGTGAACCAGCATCATAATTAATACAGGATATATGTACAAATGAGACTTGAGATTGAACTTAAGTTGTTAGTCTTGGTAAAATGTCTATTTACCTGCTGAGAAATTCAAGTAATTCAGGATATGAATATTTGTAAATCATAAAAATAATATTTGGATATATCATAGCTCAGGGGAGAGTCAAAATATGGGGTAACATAAAGCAAATTGTCTAGAGTCAGAAAAACTTGGGCTGTATGTCTTCCACAACGCAGGGCTTGGGTGAACTTGAAGAAATATGGCTGCTTCTCTCTGAGCTGCTTGCAGTGGAGAAATGATTGTGGCAATGCTATAAGCAAGCTTAATTAAATAGAGTATGTATAGCACACACCTGGTGGCAAGTAGACAACATGTAGTATTGCTGTTGCTTCTATGTTGCTATTGCTTTCTGAAAATATGTCAAACAGACTATAAAATACATGGCAACACACACATACACATTCTGCTGACACGAAGAATGGTTACTAGAAAAAAAATCAATCCAGTAAAATGGCAAGAAGACAGCAGCTTTAGTCATCCATCGTCCTCCTTAACTTCTGCATGGCGTGATATTACTGAGTTGCAGCTTGTAAATCACACCATAAGCACTGTTTTGTGGTCAGCTAAGCAGTAAATTAGAAGTCAAGAATATGCAAATTATATTTCTGGGCTTAATTCTTTCTCACATAGACGTTTATCAATTTTCGTTGCATTAAATTTTGAAAAAATATGCATCTCACCAGCATGATATATTTTAGGAGAAATAATTAAAAATCAAATGATATGTGTGTTCTTTAGAATTTGAACTTTTATTCAAAGCTATTGTGTTTCTAAATGGTTAGAGAATACAGACAAATAAAGTGTTAAAAATTGAGCAGATGCAGATTGGGAAGAAATGGCTCTGTGAAGGATGGCACCTTTCAATCTTCATCAGAGATGCATCTTTTCTCATTTGCCCTGCAGGTCTGAAAGTAAAGCTCAGATTGCTTGACTGCAAGTAAAATGCCTGGTGGGTGTGTGGTTTCCAGTTACAACAGTGCTTGGGAGACAAGTGACAGAGGGTAAGCTGGCTACCTCCCCTAGTCTACCTGATGAGCCTTGGGTTCAACAGGAGATGTCAACTCAATAAAGTGGAGGTTCTTAGCTTCCAATCTTCTGTCTCAGAGTAAATGTGATGTTAGGAGCCTAGAAATGATCCATGGAAGAAGATTCAATCAAAGGAAGGGACAAGAGAAGAAAAAGAATTGGTGGCAGAGAAGAGGAGTGCCAGGAGGATTCTGGGTAGTGGGAGTGATGGAGATGGTGGACAAGGAGGTAAGGCCTTAACAATATGAACTGTGTGTAAGAAAGCTACATCAAAATCTATGATCTTGGCTTACAAGGAATGTTTATAAGACGGTGATAGTAGAAAACCTGTGGTATAAATTAAAGGGTTGAGACAAAATTGGGGACTAAATTTGTAAGCCAGAATGAATGCTGGGATGGGGCCTAAGAGAAAAGACGCAGAGAAAGGAGAGGTCAGGGAGTGGGTTAAAGGAAATGTAAGTTGGATAAAGACTCTTAAAAAAGACCCACTACTTTGTAAGCTAATTAAAAATATAACAGAAAGTAAAAGATCATAAAAAGAATATCTGGACTGTATGATACCTAAGAATCAAAATCAGTACATTAATGGGACATTTCAATCTTCATTAGAGATGCATCTTTTTGCAGACACTCAGAAAACTTTAAAGGGCAGAAAATAAGAATGATTATGTATATATTCATTATATAATATAAATATATGTGTGAGACATGACATCCTACATGATGTAAAGTTCAGAGATAATGTGGAAATGAAGGATGAAAGATTTTAAAGAGCCAAAGGTAGTGGATGTCCATACTGCAACAATTTTATCAGATATAACAGGGCGGTTGAAACAAGAACCATAGTACATATGAATTAATGCATAAGACCTGTGTTAGATAAAGCCTGCCAATTCATCCAATCCCAGGATAAATTGGGGAGGATATCATGAGGTCTCATTCCTAACTGAGAAGGTATTGGTAATCAATGACTGATAAGGGAAGGAGAGTCCATCATCCTTGGGCATGTAATCCAGCAGATGGTCTTATACTCATGTACATGATAGTAGCACTAAGTGTACTCAGGGAATATGAAAAAAACACATAAATATAACTGGTCAGAAGGCATAGGATCAATTGGAGATGAGTGAATGGGCATCTACATGATCAAAACATAAGCATATATTAACTTCTCAAGAAAAAGATACATATCATTTTTTAATAATACCTTTATGCAAAGGCTGAATCTTCTGTTTACAAGGTTTTTAGTTTTGATTTACTTTGCTTGTTTGTTTTTATTACTTTTATTATTTTACAGGCCAGTCATTATCTCTCTCCCATCCCACCCTACAACAGTTCTTCATTCTATTCCTCCTCCTCTCTGTCTCCAAGAGGATGTCCCCACTCTCACCCGCACCCCAGCCCCTGCCAGGCCTCCCCCACTCCATAAAAAACAAACAACCCAATCAAAAAACAGGGTATTGAGCCACCAACCAGGCAACATACACTAACTCGGAAGAAGGTAAATATCTTAATGAGGATGTTTAGAGGAGAAAAGAGACATTTCCATAATAAGGAATAAAAAAGAGGCTGGGAAAATATCTCACTGTTTAAGTCCATATATAGCCCGCTTCTTTTGCTGAGAACCTGGTTGGGAATACTAGCTCTCACTATGTATGGTTCAGAGACACCTGTAACTTTACCTATGGGTGGTACGTGCCATCTATTGGATTCTAAGAGCCCCTGTACACATATGCATATATACATGCACAGTCATACATGTAATTAAAGATGATAAATGAAGCTTTTAGAAAAAGAATTAAATTCATAAGGATAAAAGAAAAATGATAAATAAAAAGTTGGACCATAAATTTGACTCTTGCTTACATTATAAAACATATTAAAATTTAGAGGTGAATAGAAACAAAGTAGCATCAGAATTGGTCATAAATATGAGTTTAAAATTTAAGACATAAAGTTAAACAATATTCAAAGTGCTAATACATGGGTAAATACATCTATTCCTATATACTTATTTATATGAATATATTCATATATATATATACACATATATATATGAAAAAAGAGTGTATAAAAGTTATCTTTCATATAAAATAAGTACTTTTAGATTTTCTGACATTGTTGCTTTGAAATTTGATATGAAATATTAGAAGTAAATGGATTATTCACTAGAATAAAGCCAACATTTTGATAAGTTGTAATTTTGAAATCTGTGATCAGGAGTGTTAGGCAGAGACATCCATTCTTCACATATACATTGATGTTCTGTTTATTCATTTGCTTTAAGTACAACTATTAATGCAAATTTAGATGTTTTGTAAGTCATATTCAATGATTAATTTATTTATTTAGCCTGAGAACAATAGTAATATGAATGTATGCTATTAGGTACACAAAAAATAGAAAGCTAACTATAAGTGGGACCTAGATGCATGTGAATTCACGTGATCTAACTAATGTTGCAATTGACATTAAGTGATCTTATCCCGCCATCCACTGACATTTTGTAGTTATTTAAGCTGTCTTTTTTTGTAGTTGTTATATTTTTCATATCACCAATATCACAAAATACCTCCTGTGAGCTTTGCTAAACACCATTTCCTAAGAAAAAAATATCTTTTATGATTTGTTAGATTAAAGATTGACACAAGTGTTTGTTATTTCATTACATCCTCAGAAGGCTATCTGAATGTTTATTCATGCAGACATGTGCTGATTGGAAAGGAGTCTGTGATCTGAAGAGTTGGGAGGCCCTTCCCCACATTATCTTCCCTTGAGATGCCAGTTCTTACTGGCAGTTCTTTTCAGTAGTACATTGTTTCATGAGCTGTTACCATAGTCATGAGATTTAGGTCTCACCTCTTTTGAAATTTAGGAATACACACTACATACTTATCTTCAATTGTCATTATTGTATATAGATGCCACTATGCCATTCTGTGACACACCAGGGCTGAAAGGACAAAAACTATAATCTTAACATGACACTAGAAATGCACAAGTGTTCCACAAACTACTTGTCTATCTTCAACATGGGTAATTTTGTCCAGAAAACTCCTGTGTTGTAAGCAGTAGTGTACAATGGAGCTACAATTTACCTTCCATCAACTCTACCCCGTATAGCAGCCACATGTGAAACATGGAGTTCAACAATGCTGTGGAGATTTTTCCTTTTGAATTTTGTTCAGCTCTTATCAGTTGGAATCCACCTAATTAGTATCTAACAGTGACTGCATTAGATGTCATATCTCGGGGCATAAACTAGTCTTCCCTCATTCCAATCTTCAAGCCTCAACTTGGTACATGTTTTTTTTTTCCTCTATTTTATTTTTTCTCCCAAATTTATTCTTCCAAAAACTGTGATTTATTCTACAGGCAAGTACTTCAACAGTGCTACAGTGTCTCTCAAAACTTTATCTGCCAAACCTAGAATAGGAGACGTATTTTTTAAAGACCTTACAAGCGAATTCTTTCCACTTGAAATGAAAGGAAATTTTTCTGAGTGCTGTGTGACCCACATTCACATAACCTTCTTTTTAGCACGATGTGCCTATTAAATCTATACTTCACAGACCACTTCGCATGGTGTCTCAAGCAGCCCACAGATGCAAGGCATAGCTCATGTAGCCCCAGATTGGGGAACTTCCCTGTTTCAGGGATAAGAGTGCTCATAGCCTTTTAAAGACAACCTTTACCTTATTGGTATTTATGCCTTTGAAAATGTTTTAGAAATTGCTGTTCTTACTGCTTATTTTCTAATAGCCTGTTTGAGTACTTTGAATTTACAAATTATTTATAATTGCTGTTTTATGTATATGTGTGCATAGTATACACATTAGTTAACATGTGTATACAAATGAATGTGCATGTATAATGTGTGTCCTTCGTTGACTACATAAGGTGATAAATATGGAGACTATTACAGTAGCTAAAGAAGTAATGTACTAATGAAAATAGGAACTGATATCATAGAGGAAAGACAACAATGTAGAGACCCAGAGTCCTCCGAAGCATAGTCTACTTTCTGTGGAAAGATGACATATGTGTGGAGGGGGTTAAAGGTCAATCTTGGTTGCTAATACTTATGAGAAACTGCAAGTTTTTATTTGTGACAGTGTCTTCCATTAGGATTTGAGGAATGTAAAGGTGCAAAACTTCTTGGCAAGAGAGCATCACTCTGCCTGGTATTTGTAAGGCTAGACCTCTAGATATCATACTTGTCTGGCAAGGTTGTCTATACATATCTCTAAATACCCTAGTGAGCAGAGCACACAATTGATTTATTTTGTCTCCAAATTGCCTTTACATTGATACAAATATCTATCATTTTATACTTTAGCAAAATTAAAAGCCTAAAATTGTACAGTATTGTAGTCAGTCTGGCTTATAAGGTTTGTGATAACCTATGAATATTCAAGCGTCACATAAAATGTTCATCATCCCTGATGGCAGGTTTATAGATACTTCCTGTCTACAGTCTTCATCTCATTCATAAGAGTCCTGATTCACTAGTTAAATGACTTCTAAGGGTTTTTTTGACACATTACATGCAAATCATGTGATATTAAGCATTATTAAGGAACAAAACCCACATATTGAATGGGACTTAGATATCTTCTGCTATCACAGATATGCAGAGTCAAAACAAAAAGAAAAGAAAACCAGAAATGAGAAAGTAAAAAAAAAAGATTAAAGGGGAAAAAGAAAGAAATGGGAAATAGAAAGGAAGAGGAAAAGAAAAATAAAATCAAATATTTAATGTGAAAAGTAGGAGATATCTTAACTAAACTACATATTATTATTCTTTACTTATTATATTGCTATATATGTATTAGTAGCATATAGTATTTATGTATATATTAATATTATTTATGTACTTAAATACATTGTATAGATATTACCTCTTCATATATACATTATATTCACATATTGTATATAGATATGGCACATTCTAGATTTCCTATCATAAAGAGTTGAGATGGAAAATACTGAGGTATAGACCATTCAGTCATTTTGGCATCTTAATGAAAGTGTAGTCCTTTACAGAAAGAGAAAGAAGTAGAAAGAAGGGAGAGCACTAATTGAAAATAAGCAAATCAGTGCTAGTGTAGATGCTACAGTACTGGGTCTACGCTGCACTGTCTGGTTGGAAGAATTGGAAAATGTAGATTCCACAATGGATTTAATGGAATATGTGAGGTAAAATGGAGAAAAGCCTCTCTTCTGCACATCAGTGGATTCTGTCTAACATATTAACAAGTCTACATGGCTGAATACAAGTCAGGCAGGAATACAAATTTGATGGTGGGTCCTTGTTTTTCAAATTTTCATTTAGCACTGTAAGAGCTAATAAAATATTAAGCTCAGTCAGCATGAAAGATAGACAATATTGTATTGAATGTCTATAAAATATTTTACATGCTCCAGTCAATTATAAAATATCAATGGTGAGCTATTTGACATTAGTCCTTCTAGAGTGTCATCTCCTTGTTATTTCTTTTTCATTTTTAATATTTCATTCCCTGAAGTTGTTGCTAAATTTATGAGACTAAACACAAGATTGCTATTCTTAAATAACTACAGTAAAATGATGTCTAGACTGTAGTAGTTCTTAATACATTGTGATAGGCTGATTAAAATAACATCATAATTTTAAGCTTTCCATTCTTAGGCTTCAGCTCTGCCCAGTCAACCTGATCAGCCCAGGAGCTTTGTTCAATACTTTATGTCCTGGTGATACACTGAGGAGCTGTTCTGCCACAGAAGGTGTGCATTGGTTAGTGATATGTCTCCCTCCTGCATTACATATCTGTAGAAAGAAATTGTAAAACTCACATATTACCTGTGGGTTAAATTATTTTTATTCAAAGAACTTCTAATAAAAGTTTCAAAAAGCAAATAAAATAAACACAGTAAATACAGCAGAGGAAACTTATACCACAGTGTTATGTTCAGAGCTCTTCACACATCCTCTCGTGCGTGGAAAAGCATACTCATACATAACCCATATTCACAATGGTAATGATATTTATTTTAAATCTAGCAGTGGTTATTTAAGTTGAAATCATTGTTCTTTGATATTTTATCCATTTGGTCAGGCTATCATATTATTAACATCTTTAAAGATGAACTGAGATTATGATGATCACAGACTTCTGGATTAAACCAAGTCCTTTTATATTTATAGCTAGCAATATTTTCTTTCTTTAAATATCACAAGACCTAAAAGCAAATTCTACTAGGTTCTACCTTTTGAAAAAAAACAATAGATGATTTAAAATATAATTAATATTATGTCCAAATTTATAAATCAAATAATATAAAAAATAAGAAAATAGATCCAAAACATTAAGTCCCCAAATATAAAATAAGTACTTTGATCCAATGAATCTCATGGTGCACACATTACCACAGAGCTACAAACTGCTTGTCAAGAATAGATGTTTTACAATGTCTTTATTTGAGTTTCGACATAATCTGCTCTGAGAGTTTTTACTGGAATCAGTAATATACTGTCACTTTGTCAATTTTGGTGAAGTAAAAGCCTACTTTTCATAAGTACTTTGAACAGAGGAAATGTTAAGATGAAGAGCAGAAAGTTGGAGCTGCGGCTTTTCCAAAGTCCTGTGTATTTAGTCTACGATCCAACATCAGCAAAGATGTCCTTGTGAAAAATCACAGAACCTGTGCTTGTTTGGTATTTCAAGTGTAAATGAAATCATGTAAAATGCTCAAATTACTTCCTGGAACCCACAATGAAAGTTAGAATTTGGATTCAGGTTGTTATAATTGCTTTTATAAAATGAAATTACTGTCAATCATCAAGTTGTTACATGTATTAGAATCATTAAAATCAATTTTAGCATCAAATGATACAGTCTATAATTTAGTCACTGTGATTGGGAACGTGGAGTGAACCTCTACAAATCTACAGAAACAAGAAAGAATGTAACAGCTATGACTTTCTGCTACTGCTGGGTTTTAACCTTAACAGTGACCTTACTTTCTAAAAGTAAGTTAATTCCGTTTACCGTTCATTGTTGAAAATATGAACGTATTGTGAAATAGAAATCAAAGAGAAATCTTTTATGTTATTAATGTTTGATCTGTTGCCCTGGCACAAGGCCTTATTTTATAGCCCAGCACACATGAGAGTACCCCTCCTCTACTGCCCAACTGCTGAAATAACAGGTGTAATAAAACACAGCTATATTCAAAATGTGTCTTAAATAACTTTCAATACCTATATAAAATAATGTAGTATAAAAGAATCATGCAGTAATTGAATAGAAATGGCCAGAACTTGTGTCTTTTTTATGTTAGTGGAAGTACTCTGAATTTTTCTTTGTTTAGAAGAAAGTTAGTTATATGTGATATATATATATTCTCTGAAACTTTTACCAAGTAGAAATGATAAATTAATTTTGTAAAAGGAATTTGTATGTACCTAACAAGATGATCACATGACTTCTGTCTTTCCGTCTAGTATGAATAAATAACAGTTATGGATTTCATATGTTGAATCATGTATGCATCTCTAGAATTAAGCTGTACTGGCCTTGATGATTGGTCTTTAATATAATCTTAGATTTAGTTTGCCAGTATTATACATTACTTATGGGAGTATAATATAGCTCAGCTACCCTGAAAAACAATATGTAGGTTTCTCAAAAACTAAAAATATATCTACATAGTATAAACTACTCCTGCACATATACTCAAAGTATTTTTTTGCTTATTAAAAAGGTACTTGTACATTCATGTTGATTGCTGCTTTGTTTACAATAAATGGGAAATGGAATCAACCCAGATGTCTATCAACTGACAAATGAAAATGTACATAAATACAATGGAATACTACTCAGTTCTAAAGTATAACAAGGAATGAAATTTGCAGAAATTTAATGGAACTGGAAAAGCTGTACATAGTGAAGTGAATTAGGCCCCAAATGGACAAATGTTATATATTCTTTGTCAATTATTTGCTTCTGTATGCTTAATATGTAGCACATGTGGAGATTAGGAAACATGAAGAGAACTTTTGATGAGGGAGATTCATGTGTGGAAAGGGGGGGTTGTAGTTTATATATGAAATGAACACAGAGAAGAGGAATTCCTGGGACAGAATCAGGAAAGCAGGTGGTGAAGTAATCAGGACAGGAGACAGGAGGGCCCATGAGAAATCATGAGACCATATTGAGAAACAATGATCTTACAGTTTAAGTAACAATACAGTAAGAGAAGATAATATAACACATAGGATATGAGGTAACAGAGGGAGAATAAAGGTTTAAGTGGAAATAGGGGATTGAGGTGTGTTGAAAAGGAATGAACAGCATACCCTTGTAGACTTGAAGCTTGCTTCTCAGTTGTGAATTGATAGGAAGGATTAGCAGGTGTGACCATGTAGGAGGAGGTCTGTCATTGAAAGTTGGCTTGTGTTTTCAAAAGCCATGTAAGGTGCTCTCTCGCTCTCTCTCTCTCTCTCTCTCTCTCTCTCTCTCTCTCTCTCTCTCTGTCTCTCTCTCTCCCTACACCCTCCTGTGGTTCATGTTGTAAAGCTCTTAGCTACTGTTTCATTGCCATACCTGTCTGGTTTGTGCAGTGATGGTCATAGACTAACCTTCCAAAACCCTAAAACACCCCTCAATTAATGCCTTCTTTCATAAAAATTGTTTTGATGAGGTTATCTTTTCACAGCAATGGAGCGACCAGGAACTAAAACAAGGACTGGAGATTTTGGGGAAGAGGATGTATTTACTAAAATTAAGGATGTAGAATGAAGCATCATAAAACCACATTCATTTGTAAGCTAATTTAAGATTTAATCTTTTAAAAGGGAATTTGAACAGAAATGCTCCACATTAGTGAATAGTACTACTACAAACAGAGATGGATTATTAAATGAAAGCTTTAGTTAAAGGAACAGGTTACCTCCCTGAGGTCAGAAACACCTAAATACAAACTTAAACAATAAATTCTTTTGCCTTTCTCATGTTTGTTCGTATAATTAGATTCTATTGCTGGAGAAACCACATACTTGGTTGAGATCCCAGAGAAATCAATCCTGAGCTGACAAGAAACTCTACCTGCTACCTGCTTTCATAGCACGACAAGGTGTGATACAGGCTGCTGGGGAAGAAAGGACATCAATGGTGTTATCTAACTCTAGTCCATGAATGCCACAATACTTACCTGCTAGACAGGATCTGTACACTGGCACAATAATAAAATTCTATTTCTGGGTTAGCCAGCTGCTTTCCTGACTAGATTTGAAGCCTGATTCACGGGATGGGTACTGAAAACCTGATCAAAGCTCATGGCTATGGCTGTCTTGGGCTATAGAGTATAACTTATTGATGTCATTCTTCTAAATGGTCACATTCTCAAACTGCCTTATAAGCCCTTATATTTATATTAAATGTACTCATGTTTGTGCTGGTCTCAACTTTTGTCACAGAAGCTTTTTGTCTCAGGGTGAGACTCTTTAAAGTGTTAGAAATTACTGTGAGTGCCCAATAACGGACAGAACATCTACATCAATACTATCAATCCTACCAAGCTTCAGGGAACATTTTAGGAAACAGAAAAAAAGGATTGTAAGAAGAAGTGGATGGTGAAATGCTGTCCTCTGGAAATGGCTTTTCCACACAAAGATTAACAGCATCTGTGACTGCATATATCGAATCAATATAGCTAAAAATTATAGCTAGAAACAGGTTGTGGTTTCCACAGCCACTAGTCAGATGGGGAACTATTGAGTGTATTTGCTTGAAGAAAAAGCATCATTTTTCTTTAGAAGTATGACCATTGGAAGGTTGCCCAGGACCCACAAAATGATCTAATGCACACATGCATATAATCAGGACTGATAAGACTAAGCACTTAAAAGCAAATAGTTAAAAAAATAAGATGAAGTTGGGATAAAAATATTTTCTTCAAGGAGGTAAGATTGCTGCCTTGGGAGGCAAAATTGAGTAAGGGTAGTGACGGATATTAAAATCAAGACTGGATGCTATATAAATATATCTTTAAAAGTTATTTTGTAAAGAATATCTAGTAAAGAAAAGTAAAAACAAGATTTTCTGATTGGGAAATTATTGGTAATCTAGTTCTGCCTTAATTCTATTCATCTTTTATCATAGGTTCTCAAACATCCCTTTTATATAACAAGGCCATCCCATGGATGTTCTGAAAAGCATCTCTAACTAAAATGAGGTACTGTTAAGTTATCAACATTGGTGAAAGAGAAGTACTCTTTGCTCAGATGTAACTAACAGTTGTCTAACTTAATGCAAGCTCAAAAGGAGGGAATTTATGATAGTTTTATAAACGTAGCCTCCTACCAGTCACTGAAGTGCTCATAAGCTTGACAGTAAATCATACTACTGCCAGTTTCCTAATTCAATACAATTGTTAACCATTTTCAAAATACCTGTAATATCCACAGATAAGTGTAGTTGTCACTGTTCATCAAAGAAGCTTCATTTTTCAAGACAAGCATATAATTACACAACTAGTGAACATGCAGATAATTATTGACTATGGGATGGCCAATCTCAAGAGATACATCTTCAGTACAATTCCTAACCTTGATGCTAAGTAACAGTCATGGAAAAGGGAGTATAACACTGTAACAGACAGTGGATTCCTGTTGAGAGACCTTATTTCATAGACAGGGCAAGTAAACACACCTATGAATTCTCAGCAGCCTACTTTTCTGAACAAGACCATTATGACAATACCAGTTGCAGGCTGGAGAAATTCTACAAGGTCTCACTTAGATGAATTGCTACAGGGGATTAGTTGTTGCTGAGAAATAGAGTATCAGTTGCCTCCAGGAACAGACTCCCACATAATTTGTGATCCTGGGCAAATTTGCATTTTAATAACAGTAAGTGGACACAGTGCTATATGCACATCTGCACACATATCACATACAAATATGTTGGTACATGTAACAAGAATAGTTGAAGGAGAAATTGTAAACTAGTAAGGGAGGAAAATAGTAGTTGAAAAAATGAAGAGGGATTTTTATACAATGCTCCCTCCTGTGTGAAATTATCATCATATCAATATAAAAAAACCAAAAATAAAACATACCGAAGTCTTGTTTTTCAGCTTCCTGTCTCTGGTGGTTTTTCCCTTATTGTTACTAGTAAAATAATGCAATGTTCCATACTCCATGAGTGCTGCGAACACAAAAATGAAACACACAGAGACAAAGAGATCCATTGCTGTCACGTAAGAAACCTTAGGTAATGATTTTCTAGCAATTGTACTGAGGGTTGTCATAGTCAAAACTGTAGTGATACCTGTGAAGAAAGGGGGGAATAGATGATTAAAAGTAATTTAACAGAGCATTTACATTCTTTTGTCTAATTTGACAATATTGTCAGCTAAAATAAACAAAAGAAACAAAAGGATATGATTGCCAGAAAGAATTACTAGTAACCATGGCTACATTACATTCACTGTGTTCTTTGTGTAGGAAATTGTAATGATTTAAATTACTATGGATTGCAGGTTGGCTCCTAATATTCAGTCTTCCCTTCCTCCATAGTTAAAAAAATAACCATTTTTAGTTGATGGTTGGTTTTCTGAAAAATATTCTCATTGTCTAACTTCTCTGCTGCAGAGTGTGACCACGGAATAAGATCTAAGCCAGAAATTAATGTCTAGAAGAAGAAGCTGGTGAAAATGCCCTACTTCTTTTTCTGTATTCTTAGGTTTACTGTGATACAAAATTCAGAAGCCAGTATAGCCACCTTAAAGTATGAGAAGAATCCAGAAATCTACCCACATAATAGTGGAAAACTCATTGACCCTGCTTACTTCTCACCACACTAGACATACCAAAATGAACCACAACTTCTGGTTGTACAATAAAAAACAAGCACTTTTCAACTTACTTGAAGTTATTGAAGTCTTTTCTTTTCTTTTGTTTTGTTTTACCCAGTGAAAATCATCTAAATGAATGTACTAGCACAATATTTTTAATATGGTAATTTGGACTTATTATTTAAAACTCCAAATGGGCGGATCCATCCAGAATTATGTGAATTTTATATTTCAAAGGCACAATGAATTTTTACTTCCAAGAATTCAGTGTGAGTAATCATAAAAATATCAGAGCCAAGACCATTGGTCCATCTTTGGACTCATTTCCCTATCTCCTTTTTACATATCAGTCTTCTCTCTTCTATTAGTTTTGGGACACACATACATGAGAAGAACCTCTATATTCTTTGTGACTAAAACATTCTTGGTTGTCTATAAACATAGTTTTCTAAGCACTTTTGTATATGGCTATTTTGCTTGTATGTTTGTTGGTGCATTTTACACCATATATATATATATATGTATATGATATATATGTATATATATATGTATATGATATATATGTATATGATGTATGTGTATGTGTATATATATACACACACACACACACACACACACACACACACACACACACACACACACAATGGAAGAAGAAGCCACAAGACAGGATCAGATTTCCTGAAACTGTAGTTACAGATGGTTGTGAGTCATTATAAAGGTGCTGGAAACCAGTCCTGGGTCTTCTGCCAGAGCAACATGTGCTCTTAACCACCAAGTCACCTCTACAGCTCCTGCCTACCTTATTCTCCTCATTATTTTACCAATCAAAGATCTATAGGTGGGCTGTTTAACTGTCTTAAACGTACTAAATATAATGCTAAATAAATTGAGTTGTAAATACAAATAGAATGGCAAGATCTTTAATTTAAAAAGAATCAGCAGAAAGGGCTACAGAAACATCTTTAGTACGGGGCAAGCAGCCGGCACCTCTCTCATGTGCCTACTGAAGCATTTCATAATATTTCTCTGAAATGCACAACATTTTATTTCATGGATAATTAGTGTTAGAAATAAAAATGGTATGCATGTGGTAGATTTTCATAACTAAACCAAAGTTAGGTCCACCTTCTGACTTTTCTCTTTTTTGCTATATGATCTCAAGAACAATGTCTTAATCACTTTTCTTATGCCAGTAGATCAGTGCTATCAACGTACCCAGTAACTAAGTTATAATTTTATTATCATACAATTCATTCCTTAAGTAATTTAACTAGGAACATAAAATATTTTAAGTAATAAATAAAATTTGGATTTATAGATTTTCCACTCACTTTGTCTGTACCTTTGATAAGACTCCCCTAATTTTTTTCTGAAACTTGAATCTTCATGTTCTACTACTGACATATTTATGTGATTTGCATTTTACCATGTTTACTAGATGAACTTATATAACAGCTCTCATAGAAATTACAGGAAAATCTATTTACAACATAAAATAAAACCAACTTAACTTTATAATTTGGATACCATTTTAATTGTATTGAAATTTAATCTTCATGCTGTAAACGAGTAAATTAAATAATAAGTTTTTCTGGTATATTGCTACAAGGACAATAGATTCTCTCTCCTTTATAATCACATATAAGGTACATCCTTTATTTTCCTAGAGAGCATGTTCACTACAACACTCTTACAGGGAGAGAATAATCTATTTTATAAAGGTATGAATAGAAAATATTCTTTTTCATTATTGTACAGGAAACTCTGAGTAACAAATTAATCACTGGCACAGAAGCCAGGAAGCATCATGTTCCTTCCAGATATCTTTCTCGTGGAACAGATGAGAACTGATTTTTGATTTCAGGATTCACCAGTAAATGAATGTTACCCTTTTAGGAATTCTGCTAAAAACAAACCCATTTTTATTATAAAGCAATTAGCATATTGATATAATGAGATTTAGCTATTTTTCCTTCTCTGCTTTTCATGTGTTAATTCTCATATATTTTAAAGTTCTCTTTGCAGGAAAAAAAAAGTATGAGTTTTCTAAATTCAAACTTCTCACTGCATGGTTTTCTGTTTTGTTTTTTTCTTTTTTATGTTTTTAAAGTCCTTTCAATTTGGTATAATACCTCATTGTAGTCTAGGAGCTATTTCAAACCTAGGAATCATTAAAGTTTTATTTATTAATCTTAAGTTCTTATGACATAGTAGTATAGACTTACCCAGGGATGTTCTAGCAGGTACTGCATCTTTATTGATCCAAAAAGACACCCAGGAAAGAACAACTGTTAGAATACACGGAATGTACGTCTGAATCGTGAAATAGCCCATCCGTCTGCTCAGGTCAAAAAAAATAGTCATGATAATATAATCACCTATAAAAAATAGATATGTTTTAAAATGAGAAAAGCATATAAAATGTAGATTCTATTTTATAAGCCTTAGTGACAATGACCAGTACTGCTAGTATTATTCATTTGACTTCTATTTCCTCCTTACCAGAGATTGTGTGAGAGATTTCAGTAGAATTTCGTAACCCTACAAAGGCAAACTGATATAATCTCCAGTACTTGGGATCAGCTACTTCCACAGAGGGCTTTTTCCACTTGTACTCAATTTCATTTTTAGGGTATCCATCTGGAGAGAAAATTGTAACAAAATATATGTAGTGTAGCAAAACTCAAACAAGTTACCATTGCAATAGCAACATCATTCAAACAATGACTATTGGAAATTCTTCTCTCATTTAGTGTTACAAGATTTGTCAAATATAGACAGTGCTAACTGACGTGTGTGTGTGTGTGTGTGTGTGTGTGTGTGTGTGTGTATGTGTGCGCGCGCGTGTGTGTGCGCGCGTGTGTGTGTACAGCAGTTATGATAATTACAAGTATGATTTGATTTCTTTTAGCACCATTAATTTCAGAATGAGGGAGCCCTGTTGATGTTGTCCTATGGTTGTTCTTCATGCATTGCAGTTTTTCTCATAGATCATTGGTCTGGAATTGGAAAAGCATCTCAGAAACTCATGTGCATAGCCTGGTAATTTCTATTTTCTACTAGACATTTTTCCTGAAATACTATCAAACCCACACATGACGTCAGCATATTTTTAAAAATCCTCAAATCTAAGTTGATTGCAAGTCTACCTTTCTGGTAATAAATTCTTATACAAATTCTTGTGGCTAAAGTGTTTTCCTATTTTTAATTATTTATAATATTTGAAAATATTTCATGAAAAAATTTTTAATTCTTTCTACACAAGAATTGGTATTCATATCACAGAGTTCATATACACTAATCACTATAAATATTTTCAAATAAATGCATTATTTTGTGGCACTTTCTGTCATTAAAGCAATAAAATGAGTCATTTTTGAAGGCCTATTTAAGAGTTTTTACTCTCATTTTTTCATTTGCCTCTCTCATCACATTGTGTGTTGCTTACTCTGATTCATTATAGGTACAGAAAGTATACCCTATATTCATACAGTATCACGTGACAAACCAGAATTATGACCCTGACTGATATACTGAGGCTATAAAATAATCTTCTATATGTTGTAATGTACCAGAAGTGAAAATTTGAATTTCCCTCCTGGACTTGTGTGATCAACCTGAAAAATGCTGATAACTAATAAGTTTTTGTGTCATTGACACCAAATTGTCCATATAATATGTAGTGGTCCCAAGTAATAGCAATCAAAGTCAAGTGAAGATCATTCCCAGAGTTAAGAAGTGAAACTTTAAGAAAGAACAATGACTGCAATTAATATTAAGCTATAAATTGTGTCATGATTAATCATATCTTGTATGGAACGTGAATTTTATCACCCTGAAATAAAGTTTGGAAAGCAAAGAACTGAGATCTGAGCTGATTCGCGTAGAATTATGTTGTAGCTTGGCAAACTTACTAATGTATTTCAAGAAATTATTGCTGAATTCAAAAGGGTTTAAGAGGTAAATGAGAAACAAAATTGGGTAAAACTTGGGAATAGCTACCTCAAGGTCCAGTAGCAAGTGCCTGAGACTCTTAACAAAACTCGTGATTTGTAAAAGGGGAAAGAACACTAATATCCTACCAATATAAGCTATGGTACTCTCAAAATGATCACATATTACTAACACTTGATTATTACCAAAACAAGTATTTTTGGAAAGTATGTATGCAGATAAATATATTAATAATTATTGAATGTAATTAATAGTTCAATAAAACATTGTAAATAACACATTGTAAGAAAAGAGGAGATTAGTTTTTATTTTCAAGTTATTGAAAGCTAACCATTCAACTACATTTCACCTACTTTTCCTAAATTAAATGAACAATGTGTACCTTGGCTTTTCGAGCTTATTACAACCTTCTCTAACATTTACTATTCACACAGCAAATTCTTTTCACTCAGCCCATTTTAAACATAGTTTAAAAGACAATTTAATAAAGTTAAGTTTTGCATCAGGAATATTAAAATAATTAAAACATTTTTTTATTTCTGGTTTTGTAAAAACATTTGAATGCAAAACAAGATTCACAGCCCCTTTGCTTACCCAAGATAAGAATAAGCAATGGTTTTTTTATTTGTTTTGTTTTGTTTTTTGGTTTGTTTGCTTTGTTCTTCTTTTTCTTTTTTTTATATGTCGGTTTGTTTGGTTTGTTTTATCTTATTAGGTTATTCTTCAGTATCTGTTTGTTTTCTACAGGAAAACAGAAAGGGTGTAAACTCAAAAGGGGAAAGGTAAAAGGAAAGGCATTTTGGAGGGATTGGGGGAGAAGAAATTGTGAGCAGAATAGGTTGTATGTATAAAAATTCTATTTTTGTTAAAAAATCTATTTTCAATAAAGTCATAGTGGAAAAAGTTAAAGGCACTGAAATAAAGTTGAAATGTGTGAAAATTATATATACATATATATTCACAACACATTTTTTCTATTTTTTTATTTAAAATCAATCAACAAATGCGTTATTCTTATTTTTAGTTTTACTAAAAAGTTGAAAAATATTCATCATATTTCTAATACTACTTTAATTCATTTTGTATATTAATAAAGTATATTGAAGCTAAACTTTGTAGAATTATCAATTTTTTTTCACTTACAGCTTGAAAATTCCAGTGGACAGGAATGCTCATCCATAGGAAAATTATGAAGTTGAAGATAGCATTCTGCGTTAATCGTTAATCTATTTAAACAGAAAAAGGTATTACATAAAAGGAAATACTTTAAGAATCCCCACTTATGTTTTAAAACAGCATTTGGACCTCCTGTTATAGACTATGGCATAATAGAATACTAAGATTAACTTAAAGTTTAATAATAAATATTAAATCATTCAATACTGAGTATGATATTCTAACATTTTTTTCCTAAGCCAACTAAGTAGCTATTCTACTGCTCTGTATGTTTCAAGCTCCACATTTACATTAAAATACCTTTTGGAACTTCATGAATACATATATGTAAATATATTTGTAAGAATATGAAAGAATATATCATATAATTCACACAAAATTATGTATGAATTTTTTCTCTAAATTTTACATGGTAATCTTCAAAGGCATCATCAAGGAACATGTCAAGTAAAAATCCTTTGAAGCCTCAAATTACTGCAGAAAACTGAGGAACTTTGGGAGCAAGAGAGGTGGTCTTTCTTTGGAAGAGCATATCTATTTTCTGTCAGGGGTCTTCTTAAGGGACAGTGTACCCATTGGCTCTCCAGGGTCAATGGGTCAGCCGTGAAAAGATACATAAAAGTAACACACTATATGGACTGAGAAAGTCATATTTAGGAATATATATTTGCATGCACATGCACATAACATGTATATACATATTTATACATGTATGGATGTAATAACAGTCATAAAAGGACCAATGAAGGAGTGTAAAGAGCAATCTATGAGAGAATTTGGAGGGAGGACAAGGAAAAGAAAAATGTAACTAAATTATAATCTCAAAAGTAAAATTAAAACAGTAAAAATAAAGAAATTATTTTTTAATGAGCATATATGTTGATGGGAATAAATTGAGTAGATTTGAACTCAGACATCAATTATTTCTTGGTCATATTTTACCACAGTGCTAAAAATCAGAATAATATTAAATTCCAAAGAGAGAAAATATGATAGTGATTTTCACTATGCATTCAGCAATGTAAGCCAAGGCTGGAAAGATGACTCAACAGCTAAGCACACTTGCTGATCTTGCAAAGCTCCTATTTGTGTTCCCAGTACCCACATAGTGGCTCATGACCCTCTATAAATCTAGTGCTAGGAGATTTAAGTGCTTCTTTGGGCTTATATCAGGTATGAATGTGGGAAATATGCAAGCAAGGCTGGACAGTGGTGATGCTCACCATGCACCATTAATCCCAGCACTGAGGAGACAAAATCAGGTGGATCTCTGAGTTCAAAGCCAGCCCTGATCCACTTCCTGAGTTTTAGGGCAGCTAAGGCTACACAAAGAAACCCTTCATCAATAAAATGCAAACAGAAGTAATATGCATATAAAATAAAAAGAACTTAAAACAAGATCAAAAAACTAAATGAATGAATACTAAACTACTACCTGAAACCTTTTCTGCTTCCAAACAGAAATTCCAAGAGCTTTCTTTAGACCTTTCACTTAAGAGTAACTCTGCTTATGAAAATGTGTCACCAAATAGTTCCCCATTGTAGATTTTAGCAAATAAGAGGGGTCCCTGTATCCTGCTCAGCTGGTGAGAAGAAGTTAGCTGACAAAGTAACTGTAGACTACAATCGATATTACCGTAGAGTGTAGAGGACCCTTCCATCACTCCAAATCCGCAGCAGGCGATTAGGCGTTGTTATCCAATGTGCATCAGACTTTCTTGAGTTCCTGAAGAAAGTATCAGGAATCCAAATTTTTCCCACCATATTGCTGTTAAGCATAAGCACTTTCATGGTGCTATTGAACTTTAAACGGCTGTCAAACCAGGTTTGGGCAAAAATTATGTCTATTGTGTACTCCTATAAGATTAAACAATAATAATAAATTAATAATGCTATCCTTTAGGTGATTTCACCAAAATTTGAATTTCATAGTACATATTTTCCTACAAATGAGTAGGATTTAGATTCTGTCTCTTTCAACAAATAATTCTGGTATTTTAAACTTCCTTTAAAATGTTTTCACATGTCTCAGATAAAGTGAAATTCAGTAGTTCCAGATATCTTCTGTGGTGTTAATCTTTTGTAATTTTTTCAGTCCCATAATCTTCAGTTTTAGCAGTTAATAATTATTGTCAACATGTTAAATTTGGTTCTATTTACATCATGCATCCCATAAGCATGTCCAAAATTGAGGCAAATATCGACCAATTTATCAAGTCACTCAAAATATCCTTAGTATGAAAATTTGATTCCATGATTGAAGTTAATAGTGTTAAATGTCTTATTCACTACTAAGCAATTAGAGCATCTGAAACATTGCATTAATGGTTTTATATGCTATCCTATTATCAGAACTTTTTAACATCTTGTGAAATATATATCACAATAGTTATTTCTTAAGAGCTCAAATGATGAGAGATAAAGATCTTTTTCCCATGTCAGAGATAATTTCCAATGGTCATTTATAAGGCTGAATATTAAATTCCTATTAGAGTTCTAGTGAGATCTAGGTGGCAATGCTCTGCTGACAGGAAATAACTGCCAAGAGAGAAAAGCGTGGCTATAAATCACAAATATGAGATTAGCTATCACCCACTTTAGTAACCTGAAAAAAAAATGCCTGCTATCCAGTGTTAAGTTATTTTTTCATAAAAATTAAGGAAAGAACAATAGTAAATGATAGAGGAAAGAAATCCTGTGTGGACATTGGCTTCTATCTGTGTAAAATGTTCACATTAAATGATAAATAAAATCAGTTTAAAAGTAGGAAGTATCATGTTGGCTAGTAGAAAGGAAGATTCAGTCCTCGTTCTTGATGTGATATTTGCAATTAGTCAATTTGCCTGAAAGGAAATATTTACCATAAGAAATGGAAGCATGACTGTGAGACTAGTTAATGAATATTTAATATCTACTTTTAAGCCAGGGAGACTAATGAGTAAACAGTCTGGGACCCAGCTTATCAATAGGGAAGTTGGATAAAATCCTAGATTGCAGGAAGAATATTTATCATTTGATTACTGGCATATAGAGATAAGTTAAGGGGGGAAACTTCATTTTATCACAAAGATATGATAAAGATTCTTAATCATCTTACTGAATATTATCAGTGTTAGGCTACATAATCACAGCATTTTTTAATCAATGCAAATCTCTTCTAAATATACCATCACTGGACTGGCTGCTCCTTGAATTATGTGAAAATTATTATCATTAAAATAAAAGGTTATTGTATTTAACCCCTTTCTCATGTCCTGCTTAGGGCAAATGTCACTAACAAATATTTGACATCAATGAGATTTATCTATAGTTCCTCTTCATTTACTCAAATGATTAACTCTTTGAAGCCCAACAGTAATTTTGCCAGTGATGGAAAGTTGAGTTGTAACAGCAAATATAAACAAAGCGAAAGCTTTGTACACCCTGGAAAAAAAATGTGGCTGATGCTATTTAGTAGTCAAGTCATACATTCATGTATTCACCTGTATTTACTTACTTACTGGAACAAAATTAAATCAGATCATGTGAAGGGTCCCCAGCAAAACTTAGACTGCAGCAATTTTATTAATAGCAATCAAGCTTTCTATTGCTTTATAAGAAATGGAAGAAAACAGCAATTGCCAGGATCAATAGAGTTGTAATTACTAGGATATGTGAAGTTTGTAAGTTACACTGGATACATAAGATTAATACATGTGACCAATTGTCCTTTTGAGTTTCCATGCCTCCTTGACTACTAAGGAAACACACGGAAAAACAAAGCATTGCACTCCTAGGAAGTGCATAGGTATCTCAGGAACTGGAAGGTACATTGTGCTCCAGGAGCCATGGACTCTACCCTGAGAAACCTATGATGATTACCTCTCACAGCAACTAGCCCAGCCAACTCTATTTTATTTGGATGGGCAAATACAGCACAGAATTTGTACAAAACCAAGTAAATAAATATGGCTAGTATAAAGAACATCATGATTCCTAGGCATAAATTCAGGATTCTGAAGACATCATCCAAAGTGGCTCTTGAGAACCATTTTCCCAGTAATAGAAAAATGTTCAAACAACATAAATGCCATCCAGCACCTTCAAGGAGTGTATTAACCCAGGGCTTTCTACCTGCATGGCCATATGCTCAGCAGGGCACTTTGTTTCATTATATGTAATTCTAAATGTGTTCATTGCTGTTGGACTGGTTATAGTTTCAAAGAGGTCAAATTTCCATAAATAGAAAATATTAAAGAAAAGTGAAATGTTTCTACTCAAAATTAATCTGTGGTCAAAAGAAAGAGATGCAGAGCATATCTGTTGATAACTTGCCCTTCACAAAGCCTTACAGGTGCAGTACTCCCAAGCCCTTTTAAACTGCTAATCCTTAATAAATGTCTTACTGAGATAAGAAGGTTATTGAAGTCTGTGCCATTTTATATGTAATCAAAAAATCCACTTTTGTTTATCCATTCATATTAAAGTAATTTCCAGAAAATGATCAAACTATGTTCTTGTACTTTATGTTCCTATTTAAAGGTTATAATCATCTGCATAAAAATAAGAAAAAATTCTGAAATGGAGTTTCTATTGACTCAGAACAAGTACAATAGCTTCCAGCAGAAACATTTAAGATAAGGAACAGGACATTTAATACTTGAGATCTGCCAAGCCTTGTAAACTTAACTGTCTCCTTGAAATTTAACCAACAAAATGAATAAATGACAAAAATGTGCTACTCTGATTCTTAAGGAAGCAAGACAAAATCATAAGTAGATATTACTACAGAAACCAAAGTTTTATATTGCAGCTACCTTTTGGATAACTCAGTTTGCAGGTGGGGAAGGGGAGAGGGGCGTGTTTGATTTTTTGTTTTCAGAATGGAAAAATATTCATATAAATGCATGATCTCCCTAGTTATTAATATAGTTATAACTGTATTGTACTGCTTGATTGATCCTAATCTTGTCTGGATTAGGAATATTCATATTAATATTTCCTTAAACTACCTAGTCACCTATAAACTAAAATAAAGACACAGACAGGGAGAGAGATGAAGAGTGAGCTCACATTATAGGAGTAGGAGTGGTAACACTTCACAGTACCAATTGCATTTCATTCAATTACAGTAAAAACAGAAGACTTGAAAATATCACAGTAAGTAAAAAAATTGATTTTTTTAAAAAAAATTTCAATGAGAACATGGAGGTCATAGAACTATAAAATGAGAGAGATTCAAGAAATTTTCATGAGTCCTAAATTCAGTTGTGAACTCTTTGGCTCTGGTGCTGTTTCTCTGAATGTAGTTTGCAAATATCACAGTATCAAAAATATTAATTTGTTAACCCATTAAGCAACCAACTTTTGATGTTTTTTTTATTTTGCTTATTCTATTTGTTTGATATAAATATGGGCTTAATAAAGACTTGAAAATCAATAAAGGTTGGAATAAGTATAACTAAATGGTAAAAACTGTCAGAACTTATTTTAGCTGGAGATAATTTACAAAGACAGTGATATACATACATATGGTCAGGGGTTTGGAAGTTGCAAGGCACCTTGATTAATAAATTGGTAATATGACTCTAAATTTCAACATATATTAAAAAGGGGAAGGAGTACATGCCTCACATAATAAAGGAATGGACTCTCTCTCTCTCTTTCTCTCTCTCTCTCTCTCTCTCTCTCTCTCTCTCTCTCTCTCTCTCTCTCTCTCTCTCTGTGTGTGTGTGTGTGTGTGTGTGTGTGTGTGTGTGTGTGTGAAAGATACTATTTCTAAAAAATATACAGGATATTTTACACATACACAATATTTTGCATGTATAAGCTTTTGTCCTTTTAATACTAAATTCTGTTTTTCTGAGATATAAATATAGCTCTAAATCCATATGCTACTACAATTGGAGCTACAATTAGCTAAAAATGCTCATAATTCTTTTGTTGTTTATTTGTATGATGCTTAATCATGTAAGTTTCATAATAACCTGTGTGTAATTTTAAAGAGTAAAATATTCAACTTATTATGGCCACAGCCAAACTCTTGCCGTAGTATAGAAAATAAGAACTTCCCCAGCCTTAGGGAGACTCGAGCACAAGAGAGAAGCTAGTACTAGCTCCCATGTCTAACCATTTAGCACCAAGATATGCACACAGCTGACTCCAGGGATTTCTGCTGAGCAGTTTCTGCAGAGAAAGAGCAGATGCTTCAAATGGACAGATGAAAGAGAGAGTAGACAGTCCTTTCATGTAGAGTTGGCTCACATGACCTGGGAAATATGACTACTCAAAACTCTGCAGAGCAGATAGATGGGCAGCTATAGAGCAGGAAGTAATGATCCTCCAGGGTAAAGCTAAGCATTCTGGAAGCCCAGTTGCCTTTTGAGGAATTGATTTTGTTCTCTGAAGCTTTTATGTGACTTAGGGAGGCTTACCTCTATTACAGAAGCTAGTTTGCTTTATTACAAAAAGTTCTAATATGTTAGTGACATTAAACCAATTTTTTAAAAAAGATCTAGAATTATATTTTGGATAAATACATGGTAATCTTACCCAAGGTAAAATAACATAGAAATTATTCTTCAGGGTGCCATCTCACCAGGAATAGCTAGCTTTCATTGGCTTTGGAAAGAAAGCTTTCTAACAAAAAAAAATATCCACTTTTCTCATTCTAGACAAAGGAAATGGGTCTTTTTGGTGGGAGGAAGAATTTTATGTCTTGTTTTCTAAGAGTGTTTATACTTGTTTTCATGTTGTCTCACCTCTATTTTAATTCTGCTTTGCTTCATATTTGTCAGTTGAATGGAAAAAATACACTAAACTTTACATTTATAGGTTCATGATTGTATTTTCACTGCATCCAGTTTTATCTAAATGACCATCAATTCTAGAAAGAAATGACTAACCCTAAAGTCATGTAGTATTCAAAGAAATTCTCAGAAAGTAAGATCTGGGAAGCCATTAGGAATCAGATTTGAGTGTGTGAAGTATCATTTGTAAGATACAAGTGTATTCATATACACATTTAAATATTGCACAGATGACTAAATATAATTTTCCTCAATGCATTCTCATTTCTTTCTAGAGTCTATAATTTTTTGCAAAATAATTACTCTACATATTCAAGCTCAGTCTTTTCATGCTCTTCTGATTTTTCTTGCCCTAATTGTGATGCAAGGAAGTAACTTCACAAAAGCCTACAATATATGAGAAAAATTGATCACAACCTCACTCACTGTAAGTTCACTGTGACAACAACTAGCTCATTCCTTTTTCATTCCCTTCCTTTCTCTTTTCCTCTCTCATTTCTGTCTCCCCATTTCCTCCTTCCTTTTCTCCTTGCTCAAGTTTTCATCAGCTAAGCAACAATAAATACAACAAATCCTAATAAAATAAAAATTTTGGACCATGGTGACTGCTCATCAGTTGTAAGTCCTTCCTGTGTTTAGCCTGAATTTGAGCTGCAGAAGCGAAGTAATAGGTAAAAATAGTAACTAGTTCCACAGAGTTGACCTCTGACTTCTATTTGCATGCCATGGTGCACATTTGGTACC
The DNA here is from genome assembly GCF_947179515.1 of Apodemus sylvaticus. Lineage (NCBI taxonomy): Eukaryota > Metazoa > Chordata > Mammalia > Rodentia > Muridae > Apodemus > Apodemus sylvaticus. The sequence goes on along the minus strand of NC_067482.1, from coordinate 39,454,424 downwards.
CACATACGCAAACATCATTAATTCAAACACTTCAGGAATATATAAAGTAAAGTTTACAAAACAAAAAAATGTTTTGATAAGGCAAGATAAAATTTATTTTGAATTTTTGGTACCTAAACATTAATACAATGTAGATGTAATAAGTAAGTCCACATAAAAAGCATATCAGATCATAGAGGCCAAGAGAGAAAAATAATTATATATATGATAATTTTCTCTGCTAGTGCTATATTAAAAATGTTTCCTATTGTTCTAAATATGATTTGTGGTTAAATTCACTTTTTTTACTAATTAGTGACAAACTGTAATATCTGGTGCATAAGTAGGGAAATTAAACTATGGTAGCAAGATTTTAATGATCATAAAAAAACAAGGGAATAAACTTAAAAGTCAAAACTGCAGGTGGGTTTCTTCAAACATAACAACTGTTCACCAATTCCCAAATACCCAAATTATTTTCTCTACTCCACAGCACACACAGACTGCTTAATCTGTTAAGAAAAAAAAAGCTTTATTCCTGTGCCATTTTTTCCTGTTCATAATTCCTCAAGTTAATACACTTGGCATAAAAACTAAAAACATTTCCTGTTAATATAGTAAAAGAAAAGAGAATATTTTCTTTGATGTGTAAAAGCGACATCTTACAGGTTTGTTGCCCCTTCTTAAATGGAGAAGTAACTGAGAAAAAGAGAAGAGAAAAATAGCATCGGGGAAGCAACATAGAGATTGTGTCTGCTATCTGATTCATAAGTCAGTACAGACACATTATTTATCCCCAGCACATAGACTCTAACATAGACTCTCCCTCTCCTTCTCCCTCTCCCTATCCTTCTCCCTCCCTCCCTCCTCTCTCTCTCTCTCTCTCTCTCTCTCTCTCTCTCTCTCTCTCGCTCTCTCTCTCTCTCTCTCTCTTCCCCCCTCTCCTTTGACAGTTTTCTATTCTGTTAAGTCCACAATAATTAAACAGATCAAAGTATCTTCCTCTTGCTTGAAGAGAACGCCCCCTTTATTCTTTTTAACAGAGTTTCTGACTTTGAAGCTCTACATGTACATTTGTTCTAAAAAAAAATCTCCTGAGTTTCTTTTCATCTTAAAATGAATTTGAAAAAAAATACTTGATTGTGAAATAATTCTACATTGACTAATACAACTTCACATTGTTTACCAGCTTGACCCAATTCTGTTTGTAACATTAGCTCTGTAGCCTACTCCGAAAGTCTGTTATTTGGAATATAATCCCACCAATTCTCCAGATTGTTTCTGAATTACGCACTTCATGTCTGGATCTTTGGTTCTCAGCCCTGTCTCCTTTAACAAAGCCAGTCAGAAATTCTAGCAAGAAGGATGTATGGGCTTTCAGCAACTGTGTTCTGTGACTATGAGAGAGGCCACTTTGGTGACTGGGATAAAAGGGATTGTGTTCGAAAGCTGTGGTCTGGGTTCTACCCCATGACAGGTTTTAATATTTTCTTCTCTCCTGTCTTTCACTTCCAATGGTCCTCGCTATGGAACTCATATCCAGTGCGTGCTTGCAGTTTTCAACGAGATGGTGGTGGTGCCCCTGCTAATGTCCTGCTCTAGCCTCTGTACATAAACAGAGCTGCTTTCACTTTCTGGTTTCTTCTCTTTTGTCTTCACTGGAGGAATTTTTCTTTTCTGGTTATTGTAATAATTTACATTCCATATGTTGTTCCCCTTCCTGACCTCTTTAACCCTTGGTTGTTTTATCCATTAATCTGAAGGTAATTACAAGTTGTATGAGATCAACAAAATAAAACCACTTTTCAAAGATAGTACATTTACAAGGAGGAAAGGACTTTATTTCCATTATACCAACCCTTTTGATATTCTTTTGCTTTAGATCTGGATGTAGTTGCTTTCCTGCCTATATTTATGCACTTTAATAAGAACTTAAACAAAATTTTAGTACTTCTTCATATAACTTAGTTCCTTTCAGCCTTCATTAGTGTGTTCCCGAATATTTTCAATAAAATTCTCAAAACAAAAATTATAGAAAGGATCAATTAATTGGATGAAACATTTAGGTGGTTAATATACAAAGATATTTCAAATTTGTGATTCAATCCTGAAACACAGAATAGAAATCTGTAAATAATTCTGAAATGAAGTTTTAGGTTTTATAATATGCTACTTAACATAGGCAACTTTCAAGAGAAAGGTAACAATTTATAACAAAGCAAAACTGGTCTCATATAACGGTTCTAGCACTTCACTCTCACTGCAGTTGTATGGGCAATTAGTGAGATAAATTTGAAGATATAATATTGTCTGGTAAGTTGTACTTATGCTCCCATGCTTGACTAGACTCACAGCAAAGCAAGTCTGTTCATTTCATGAAATGTGAGTTCTATTTGTCTTGAATTCCTTAAAACTGTTTTCTACATGGGCTCTCACTAGCTCCTTTTGTAACTATGGGCTTTTGATTGTTTCTTTTTTCTGCTTTGTTTGTTTTGTTTTTGTACAACAAATTACTTGTTCTGTGACATTGAAACTATTTTTCTTTCCCACATATTTTAGTGTCATTAGATTCAATAGCAATTTCATTTAATTACCTTTTAAGAAGAAAGAGGGTTGGAAAATTCTTGAAGATCTGACTATAGTCCTGTCTTACCCCTGGGTATTCGCCCATAAATAAGACCATCTTTTAGGCTAGTCCAATGGGGTATCATCTCAAAATTTAACAACAGCCTATTTGTACGTACTTCCTTTAAGATTACTAGTACATCAGTTATGGTATGGTCAAAATTCTGTCATTATACCCATCAGTGTAGACAGTTGTGGAAGTTAGTGTTAGGCACAAGAACAACATAATCAGAAAGAGAATTTTTCATTCTATATTATTATATGTATGTATGTGTACTGGCTGGTTTTGCATGTCAACGTGACACAGGTTAGAGTTACCACAGAGAAAGGAACTTCAGTTGGAGAAGTGCCTCCATGAGATCCAGCTGTGGGGCATTTTCTCAGTTTAAGGTGGAAGGGCCCATTGTGGGTGGTGCCATCCCTGGGCTGGTAGTCCTGGGTTCTATAAGAGAGCAAGCTGAGCAAGCCAATAAGTAACATCCCTCCATGGTCTCTGCATCATCTCCTGTGTTCTGAACTCTTTGAGTTCCAGTCATGACATCCTTTGGTGATGAACAGCAATTTGGAAATATAAGCTGAATAAACCCTTTCCATCCCAACTTGCTTCTTGGTCATGATATTTGTGCAGGAATAGAAACCCTGACTAAGACAGTATGTATGTATGCATGTATGTATGTATGTATGTATTGCCTGAATACATGTCCATGTACTCCATATGTGCAAGTTCCCTAGAAGAGGGTGTCAGATACCCATGGGTGTCAGTTATGATGAGTTTCCATATAGGTTTTGTGATCAAACATGGGTCTTCTGGAGAGTAAGCATTGTGCTTAACTGCTGAGCCAGGAGGAAGAGAGAGAGGACATATGGTACAGTATGATTTCGATGACTAGAGACAGAAAAAGTTAACATATCATGTAGTTTTCCTGGTATAGAGTAAAACATGATCTAGGCACATAACTCACGTGTACAGCACTTGGATAGAATGTTTGGAGCTCTGAGTTCAAGTCCAATAAGTACTGCATATAAAAAGCAATTAAGGGCTATCATTAGACACAATTTACCTTCTGTAATATTGAATAGATTGTTCAAGGAAAAAATAAGAAAAAAAGATTCTTGGATTGAGATGTAAATTCCTCAAATTCTACTTGTTCAGTACCTCAGAATGTGACTGCATTTGCAAACAGGAAATGTAAGGAAAATACTACTTGCAAATAAAACTTTTAACCTCAATCCTTATATTATAGGATTTATAATTAGAAAAGAACATTAAGATACTGAAAAGGAGGTTAGAGAGATAGCTCACTGGTAAGGAACATGTACTGCTCTTCTACAGGGCCAGAGTTCAGTTCCCCAAACCAACACTGAGCTACTGTCAACCATTGATAACTCCAGTTCTAGGAGCATCTGAAGTCTTTGGTTTCCAGGGTACTTGCACTTATTGAGCACACATCAACAAAGACACACAGACTGTTAGACCAACAGACAGTCACACACACACACACACACACACACACACACACACACACACACTCACATGCACACAGATACAGACACTTTTTAAATTTAAAATTGTTTTTATAAGCATAACACACCTGAATACTGTATTCACATTAAAGCATATACATAAGTTTATAGAGAAAGACAAATATTTAAACACATACTGAAAGAGACATCAGGAATAAGCAAGCATACAGCGAGCCTATGAAGAACTTGTATTGCTCTCTTCCACAACTGTGCACTGAATTCCTCCCACAACAATCTCTAGCCAACAACCCTGGAAAAGTCACCACTGATGGCAGTGTTAGAAGAGTTGCAAAATACAGTATATTACCTACCCCATTATGTACACACAGGAATATGAGAGCTAGAGTGGGGTCTACTAGCTTCGTAGAAGGTTCAATTCTTTATACTTTACTTTTAAAAAAGCTCTTAAAATAAAAGCCTTTTAATAAATAAAAACTATTAAAAAGCTTTTTCTAAAAACCTTTAATTATACCATTGCTGCCATAAACTATGTCTGTTTTGTTAGTTTGTTTTCTTCCAAGCCTTCTTAATTCTAGTTCCACTTTGGGCTTTCTCATTTTCCTTTTCCTAGATTTTATCAGAGATTGACTCTTGATGAATTGGGTGATAATTATTTATGCACTAGAAATTGAACCCATTGGAACTCGATGTTACTGTTACTAGTTCTTCCATTAGGAGTGCTTGAGTGTCTTAGCTCCACTTGCAAGAACAAGAGTTCTCCTGGTTTGTTTTCTATAGCTGTGATCAAGACCACATTCCAAAAAAAAAATCTTGAGGAAGAATATGTTTATTTTGCTTATAGATCACAGTTCATCATTGTGGAAAGCCTTGGCAGGAATTCAGGCAGGCCAAAACCTTTGTTAAAGGAACTGAAGCACTGACCTTGGAATACTGCTGCTTACTGGCTTCCTCTCCAGACGAGGCTCAGTATTTTTTCTCATACATCCTAGAACCACCTGCTCAGATGCAGTACTATCGACATCAATCATTAATTAATAAAATTTCCCAAACTCTTGCATTTGGATCAACCTGATAGAGGTATTTTCACTCGAGTGGAGTTATCTCTACCCGGGTGAACTTATTCTGTGTAGAGAATTATTTCTCAATCAGCCATCTTAATTCACACATTTCCTCATTCTGTTGTGAGACATACACTCATAAACACTGCATTGTATCAGCTCTTACCATGTTTATGGGATCAACAGGTCCAATGCTGTTTACATAAACATCAGTTTCTATTACTGTGGGTCTCACTGCGAAATAACACAGAATGAATGGTTAATGATAGCAAGGACTGAGAGAAACCTTAAATTTAGTTTTACATCATATTATTTATTTATTCATTTATTTCAATAATAATATATCCATTACTAAATGTAGCAAGAAAAACCTGTTACAAAATCTGAAAATAATTTCAATTTGAAATCAGTTATATGAATATAAATCACTGAGTTAATATTTCATGAGTACAATCTAAAATATTACAGATATCTAAAAGTTGTTCACCAAACAAAATTGTCCACTGAAATTACAACTTTATATTTAGTAAAATGTTTAACAGATTTTTTCTGAGTTAGTTCTAGGCCCCTGTGCTCTAGACTATTTTTTATATATAAATAATATATGTTTCTATTTGTATAAACACAATATACACATATATATATATATATATATATATATATTTAAATTTGATGAATCTTTTGTTAGTGAGTATATAGAAATCTTGTTTTCATGGAGTAGGGGAAAGGCATTGATTCCTAACTTTTGCTGTTTTCAAAGTGGTTATTTAATCTAGAACGGCTAATTTAAAGATACAATGTGAAGTCACTAAATACAGAGTTAAGATGATATAGAATAAGTGTCTACTAATTACAGCCACTGTTAGCATGAGTGCCAAAGTAACATCCAGACCTGACTCACATGAGGATCTGAACAAACATTCATTCATTCCTTACTCTCTGTTTTGGTAGGAGTTTTCCTCGATGTTGTTGATACTAATTTTCAAAGACCACTATAGAGATGTTCCTATAGTCCTCATCTATTTCATTTTGTATGTTGCCATTAAGGGTTTCTCAGTCTTCAAAGAATATATCTGATTTTGCATATTCTATCAAAATACACATTAGTTGTCTGCATTTTAAATTGTTATAAAGTGATACCAGCTATAATTAAAACTTATTCACTAAAGTCCCTCATCTGATGTCAACTGAAGTCATGTGTGCCTATCTCCCTCTAATGAGATTTCACAAAATATTTGACAGTTGTTTTTCTGCCATGAAGAATATTTTTGCATAGTTTCTTTAACTCTACCCCATATCTCCATAATAGATTATTCAAAGAAGCATTTTATTTTGGTTCTTTGGATTCTAGGTGAGAAAGGACAAAACATAGTCATAAAGTAGACATGAGAGGATAAAAGTTTCAAAACACAGATGTAGATACTTAGAGCCAACCATTGAACTGAGGTCGGGACCCCTATGAAAGAGTTAAGAGAGTACTGAAGGAGCTGAAGGGGAGGGCAACCCCATAAAAAGACCAACTGTCAACTATCCTAGACCCCTGGAAGCTCCCAGAGACTAAACCACCAACAAAAGAGCATACACAGGAAAGTCTGTGGCTCCGGGCACATATATAGCAGAGGACTTCCTGTATGTATAACAGTGGGAGAGGATATACCTAATTCTGTAGAGACTTGATGCTCTGAGAAAGGAGGAGGAATGGGGGGAGACCATCTTTGAGGAAAAGGGGAAAGGGAATGGGATGAAGAATTCTGAGATTGTGAGGAACAAGATAGGGAGCAACATTTGGGATATAAATAAATAAAATAATTAAGACTTTAAGCATGAAAGGATGCTGAATTTTGTTAAATGCTTTTTCACATCCAATGAAATGACCATGTGGTTTTTTTCTTTGAGTTTGTTTATGTAGTGGATTGCATTGATAAATTTCCATATATTGAACCAACCCTGCATCCCTGGGATAAACCTACTTGATCATGGTGGATGATCCCTTTGATATGTTCTTGGATTCGGCTAGCAAGAATTTTATTGAGTATTTTTTCCATCGATGGTCATAAAGGAAATTTGTCTGAATTTCTCTTTCTTTGTTGGATCTTTGTGTGGTTTTGGTATCAGTGTAATTGTGGCTTCGTAGAAGGAGTTGGGTAGTGCTCCTTCTGTTTCTATTTTGTGGAACAGTTTGAAGAGTATTGGTGTTAGGTCTTCTTTGAAGGTCTCATAGAATTTTGCACTGAAACCATCTGGTCCTGTGCTTTTTTCGGTTGGAAGACTTTCTATGACCGCTTCTATTTCTTTAGGGGTTATGGGACTGTTTAGATGATCTATTTGGTCCTGACTTAATTTTGGTATTTGGTATCTGTCTAGGAAATTGTCCATTTCCTCCAGATTCTCCAGTTGTGTTGAGTATAGGCTTTTGTAGTAGGATCTGATGATTTTTTGGATTTCCTCAGTTTCTGTTGTAATATCTCCCTTTTCATTTCTAATTTTGTTGATTTGAATACTTTCTCTGTGCCCTTTGGTCAGTCTGGCTAAGTGTTTATATATCTTGTTGATTTTCTCAAAGAACCAGCTCCTGGACTCGTTGATTCTTTGTATGGTTCTCTTTGTTTCCACTTGATTGATTTCAGCCCTGAGTTTGATGATTTCCTGTCTTCTTCTCCTCCTGGGTGAAATAGCTTCTTTTTGTTCCAGAGCTTTCACATGTGCCATTAAGCTGCTAGTGTATGCTCTCTCCATTTTCTTTTTGGAGGAATTCAGGGCTATTAGTTTTCCTCTTAGCACTGCTTTCATTGTGTTGCAAAGATTTGGGTATGTTGTATCTTCATTTTCATTAAATTCTAAAATGTCTCTGATTTCTTTCTTTATTTCTTTCTTGACCAAGGTATCATTGAGTAGAGTATTGTTCAGCCTCCATGTGTATGTGGGTTTTCTGTTGTTTTTGTTGCTATTGAAGACCACTATTATTCCATAGTGATCTGATAGGATGCACAGGATTATTTTGAACCTCTTATATGTTTTGAGGTCTGTCTTGTGACCAATTATATGGTCCATTTTGGAGAAGGTACCATGAGGTGCTGAGAAAAAGGTATATTCTTTTGCTTTAGGGTGAAATGTTTTATAAATATCAGTCAAATCCAATTGGGCCAATGTTTCAATTAGTTTTACTGTGTCCCTGCTTAGTTTCTGTTTTCCTGATCGGTCCATTGAGGAGAATGGAGTGTTGAAGTCACCCACAATTATTGTGTTAGGTGCATTGAGTGAATTGAGGTTTAGTAAAGTTTCTTTTATGAATAAGGGTGCCCTTGCATTTGGAGCATAGATGTTCAGAATTGAAAGTTCTTCTTGGTGGATTTTTCCTTTGACCAGCAAGAAGTGTCCTTTCATGTCTCTTTTGATGACTTTAGGTTGAAAGTCAATTTTATCTGATATTAGAATGGGAATTGCTCTAGCTAGAACTTAAAGTACTATATTGGCTAGTTTCCTGAGACCATTGGCTTGTAAAATTGTCTTCTAGCCTTTTTCTCTAAGGTAGTGTTTGTCTTTGACACTGAGGTGTGTTGTTTCCTGTATGCAACAAAATGTAGGGTCCTGTTTCTTTATCCCATCTGGTATTCTATGTCTTTTTATTGGGGAATTGAGTCAATTGATGTTAAGAGATATTAAGGAATAGTGATTATTACTTCCTGTCATTTTTGATGTTTATTTTATATTTGAGTTGTTATCTTCTTTTGGGTTTGATGAAAGAAGGTTACTATCTTGCTTTTTCCAGGGTGTAGTTTCCCTCCTTGTACTGGAGTTTTCCTCCTATTATTCCGTGTAGAGCTGAGTTTGTGGAAAGATATTGTATAAATTTGGTTTTGTCATGGAATATCTTGCTTTCTCCATCTCTGGTGATTGAGAGTTTTGCTGGGTATAGTAGTCTTGGCTGGTATTCTTTCGTGCTTAAAGTCTTGGAAAGAACAGGAATTCAAGGCCCATACCTCAACATAGTAAAAGCAATATACAACAAACCGGTAGCCAGCATCAAAATAAATTGAGAGAAACTTGAAGCAATCCCACTAAAATCAAGGAGTAGGCAGGGCTGCCCCCTTTCTCCTTTTCTTTTCAATATTGTACTTGAGGTACTAGCTCAGGCAATTAGACAACACAAAGAGGTCAAAGGGATACACATTTGAAACAGAGAAGTCAAGCTATCATTATTTGCAGATGATATGATAGTCTACCTAATGACCCAAAAATCCACTAGAGAACTCCTACAGAAGACCTATCAGAATCACTCCAGACTTCTCACCCCAGACTAACAAAGCTAGAAGATACTGGGCAGATCTCATGCAGACTCTAAGAGAACACAAATGCCAGCCAAAACTACTAAACCCAGCAAAACTCTCAATTACCGTACATGGAGAAACCAAGATATTCCATGACAAAACCAAGTTCACCCAATATCTTACAACAAACCCAGCCCTACAAAGGATAATAGGAGGAAAACACCAATACAAGGAGGGAAATGTCACCCTGGAAAATGCAAGATAGGAACCTTCTTTCATCAAACCCAAAAGAAGAAGAATCAAATGTAATAATCAAATAATCAAATAATAATATAATAATCAAATGATCAGGACAAAGGAAACTAAACAGGGACATAGTGAAACTAATTGAAGCTTTGGACCAATTACATTTAATAGATATATATATAGAACATTTCACCCTAAAGCAAAAGAATATACCTTTTTCTTAGCACCTCATGCTACCTTCTCCAAAATCAACCATATAATTGGTCACAAGACAGACTTCAACCAATATAAGAAGATCAAAATAATCCCATGCCTCCTATCAGATGATTATGGAGTAAAAGTGAACTTCAATAGCAACAAAATCAACAGAAAGCCCACATACACATGAAGGCTGAACAATACTCTACTCAATGATACCTTGGTCAAGGAAGAAATAAAGAAATAAATCAAACACTTTTTAGAATTTAATGAAAATGAAGACACAAAAAACCCAAATCTGTGGGACACAATGAAAGCAGTGCTAAGAGGAAAACTCATAGCCCTGAGTGCCTCCAAAAAGAAAATGGAGAGAGCATACATTAGCAGCTTAATGACACACCCTGAAAGCCCTTGAACAAAAAGAAGCTATTTCACCCAGGAGGAGTAGAATACAAGAAATCATCAAACTCAGGGATGAAATCAATCAAGTAGAAACTAAGAGAACCATATAAAGAATTAACAAAACCAGGAGCTGGTTCTTTGAGAAAATCAACAAGATAGTTAAACCCTTAGCCAGACTAACCAAAGGGAACAGAGACAGTATCCAGATTAACAAAATTAGAAATGAAAAGGGAGAAAATTAACAGAAACTGAGGAAATTCAAAAAATCTTCAGATCTTACTACCAAAGACTATGTTCAACACAGCTGGAGAATCTGGAGGAAATGGACAATTTCCTAGACAAATACTGTCTTAGTCAGGGTTTCTATCCATGCACAAACATCATGACCAAGAAGCAATTTGGGGAGGAAAAAGTTTATTGAGCTTATACTTCCATGTTGTAGTTCATCACTAAAGGAAGTAAGGACTGGAACTCAAGCAGGTCAGGAAGCAGGAGCTGATACAGAAGCCATGGAGGGATGTTTCTTACTGGCTTGCTTCCACTGGCTTGCTCTCTTATAGAACACAAGAGCACAAGCCCAAAGGTGGAACCACCCACAAGGGGCCCTCACCACTTGATCACTAATTGAGAAAATGACCCACAGCTGGATCTCATCGAGGCACTTCCCCAACTGAAGCTGCTTTCTCTGTGCTAACTCCAGCCTGTGTCAAGTTGACACACAAAACTAGCCAGTACAATTGACACCTTGTAAACTTGACACACAAACACATCACTATTAAGCCTCAACCCTTACTTTCTTATTCATCCCCAAGATCTAAATTACTTTAAAAGTCCCACAGTCTTTACATATTAAAAGTTCAATCACCTTAAAATATCCAATATCTTTAAAATTCAAAGTCTTTTAAAAATTCAAAGTCTCTCAACTGTGGGCTCCACTAAAATACTTTCTTCCTTCAAGAGGGAAACGTATCAGGGCACAGTCACAACCAAAAGCAAAACTCAAACTCCACTGGTTCAATGTCTGGGATCCAACTCACAATCTTCCGGTTTCCTCCAAGGGTCACTTCTCCAGCTCTGCCCTTTGTAGTACACAGCTTGTCTTATAGACTCCAACTGCCTGTACTCCACTGCTGCTGCTGTTCTTGGTGGTCATCGCATGGTACTGGCATCTCCAAAACGCTGCTATTTTCCACTGTAACTAGGCTTCACTAATAGGCTCTCATAGGCTCTCTTCATGGTGACAAGCCTCTGAATGACCCCTTCAAGTCCTGGGCTGTCAATTGCAACTGAGGCTGCACCTTCACCAATGGCCTTCCGTGGCCTCTCACTGTGCCAAGAGCCTCAGCTGCTCTTCATAACCCATTCATGCCTTCAAAACCAGTACCATCTGGGTGACTCTTACACAGTACCAAGTCCAGCCACAGCACAAAATACAACTGTGACTATCTCTGGAATACACTCTCTGTGCTCTCAGAAAACACTTCCCAGAAGATTTCACCTCAGTGATGCTGGTCTCTTCTTAATCACCACTAATTTCTTAGCTCCAGCTAACCAGCAGCAATAATTCCAGTAACACAAAGTGTGGCTTTTGTGATTCTGGTATCTTGTTAATCACAGCTGATTCTTCAGCCCCAGCTAACCAAAACCACAGAATCTTCACAATCAACACATGGCCACTGTAAGAGTCTTTAATCTTCCCTCTGAAATTTCACAAGCCAGGCATCCATCTTCTGCACTGTTCTCAACATTATCTTCTAAGATCCTACAGAACATTTCACAGAGCTCTTAACACCAATGGATCATCTAGCCCAAAGTTCCAAAGTCCTTCCACAGTCCTCCCCAAAACATGGTCAGGTTGTCACAGGAATAGCCCACTACACTGGTACCAATTTGTCTTAATCAGGGTTTCTATTCCTGCACAAACATCATGACCAAGAAGCAAGCCAGTAAGGAACATCTCTCTATGGCCTCTGCATCAGCTCCTGTTCCAACCCTGCTTGAGTTCCAGTCTTGACTTCCTTTTGTGATGAACAGCAATGCAGAAGTGTAAGCTGAATAAACCCTTTCCTCCCCAACTTGCTTCTTGGTCATGATGTTTGTGCATGAATAGAAATCCTGACTAAGACAGATACCAAACACCAAAATTAAATCAGGATCAAGTAGATCATCTAAACAGGACCATAACCCCTAAAGAAATAAAAGGGGTCATAGAAAGTCTCTCAACCAAAAAAAGCATGGAACCAGATGGCTTCAGTGCAGAATTCTATCAGACCTTCAAAGAAGACCTAACACCAATACTCTTCAAACTGTTCCACAAAATAGAAACAGAAGGAACACTACCCAAATCGTTCTACAAAGCCACAATTACACTGATACCAAAAACCACACAAAGATACAACAAAGAAAGAGAATTCAGGCCAATTTCCCTTATGAATATCGATGCAAAAATACTCAATAAAATTCTTGCCAAGCAAATCCAAGAACACATCAAAGCAATCATCCACCATGATCAGGTTGCTTTATCTCAGGGATGCAGGGATGGTTCAATATAAGGAAATCCATCAATGCAATCCACTACATAAACAAACTAAAAGAAAAAACACATATGATCATTTCATCAGATGCTGAAAAAGCATTTGACAAAATTCAGGATCCTTTCATGCTAAAAGTCATGGAAAGAACAGGAATTCAAGGCCCATACCTAAACATAGTTAGAGCAATATACAGCAAACCTGTAGCCAATATCAAACTAAGTAGAGAGAAACTTGAAGCAATTCCACTAAAATCAGGGCCTAGACAAGAGGACCCTCTCTCTCCATATCTTTTCAATATAGTACTATAGGAAACTAGCCAGGGATACAAATTGGAAAGGAAGAAGTCAAATTATCACTATTTGCAGATGACGGGATAGTATACTTAAGTGACTCAAAAAACTCCACCAGAGAACTCCTACAGCTGATAAACAACTTCAGCAAAGTGGCAGATTATAAAATCAACTCAAGCCAATCAGTTGCCTTCCTATACTCAAAGGATAAGCATGCTAAGAAAGAAGTTAGGGAAATGACACCCTTCACAATAGCCACAAACAATATAAAGTATCTTGATGTGACTCTAACCAAACAAGTGAAAGATCTATACGACAAGTACTTCAGGTCTCTGGAGAAGGAAATCAAAGAAGACCTCAGAAAATGGAAAAATCTTCCGTGCTCATGGATTGGAATGATTAATATAGTTAAAATGGCCATCTTGCCAAAAGCGATTTACAGATTCAATGCAATCCCCATTAAAATCCCAACCCAGTTCTTCACAGAGTTAAAAAAGCAATTCTCATATTTTTCTGGAATAACAACAACAACAACAACAAAAAAAACCAAAATAGCTAAAACTATTCTTAGTTTAAACTATTAATAGTAAAAGAACTTCTGGGGGAATTAGTATCCCAGACCTCAAGCAATACTACAGAGCAATAGTGTTAAAAACTACATGGTATTGGCACAGGGACAGGCAAGTGGACCAATGGAATAGAATTGAAGACCCAGAAATGAACCCACACACGTATGGTCACTTGATCTTTGACAAAGGAGCGGAAAACATCCAGTGGAAAAAAGATAGCCTTTTCAACCAATGGTGCTGGTTCAACTGGAGGTCAGCATGAAGAAGAATGCGAATTGATCCATTCTTATCTCCTTGTACTAAGCTCAACTCCAAGTGGATCAAGGACCTCCACATAAAACCTGACACACTGAAACTAATCGAAAAGAAACTGGGGAAAACCTTTGAGGACATGGGTACAAGGGAAAAGTTCCTGAACATAACACCAATCGCTTATGCTCTAAGATCAAGAATTGACAAATGGGATCTCATAAAACTACAAAGTTTCTGTAAGGCAAAGGACATTGACAAAAGGACAAAATGGCAACCAACAAATTTGGAAAAGATCTTTACCAACCCTACATCTGATAGAGGGCTAATATCCAATATATACAAAGAACTTAAGAAGTTAGACCCCAGGGAACCAAATAACCATATTAAAAATGGGGTACAGATCTAAACAAAGAATTTTCACCTGAAGAAACTTGGATGGCTGAGAAGCACCTTAAGAAATGCTCAACATCATTAATTATTAGGGAAATGCAAATTAAAACAACCCTGAGATTTCACTTCACACCAGTCAGAATGGTTAAGGTTAAAAACTCAGGAGACAGCAGGTGTTGGCAAGAATGTGTAGAAAAAGGAACACTCCTTCACTGCTGGTGGGATTGTAAGATGGTACAACCACTATGGAAATCAGTCTGGCGGTGCCTAAGAAAACTGGACATGACATTTCCGGAGGACCCTGTTATACCTTTCCTGGGCATATACCCAGAGAATTCCCCAACATGCAATAAGGACACATGCTCCACTATGTTCATAGCAGCCTTATTTATAATAGCCAGAAGCTAGAAAGAACCCAGATATCCCTCAATGGAGGAATGGATAGAGAAAATGTGGTATATATACACAATGGAGTACTATTCACCAATTAAAAACAATAAATTCATGAATTTTTTGGCAAATGGTTGGAACTGGAAAATATCATCCTAAGTGAGGTAACACAATCATAAAAGAATACACATGGAATGCAATCATTGATAAGTGGATATTAATTAGCCCTGAAACTCTGAATACTGAAGATACAATTAGAATATCAAATGATTCCCATGAAGAAGGAAGAAGAGGGCCCTAATCCAGGAAAGGCTTGATCCAGCATTGTAGGGGAGTACCAGGACAGAGAAAAGAGAGGCAGAAAGATAGGAGAATGGATGGAGAGAAGAGGACTTATGGGACATATGGGGAGGGGGGGAACTGGGAAAGGGGAAAGCTTTTGGATTGTAAACAAAGAATATAGAAAATAAAAAATATAAAAAAATAAAAAAAATAAAATCAACTCAAGCAAATCAGTAGCCTTCCTATACTCAAAGGATAAGCAGGCTGAGAAAGAAATTAGGGAAATGACACTCTTCACAATAGCCACAAACAGTATAAAGTACCTTGGGATGACTTGTACCAAACAGGTAAAGTATATGTAAGACAAGAACTTCAAGACTCTGAAGAAGGAAATGGAAGAAGACCTCAAAAAATGGGAAAATCTCCCATGCTCATGGATTGGCAGAATTAATATAGTTAAAATGGCCATTTTGCCAAAAGCAATATACAGATTCAATGCAATACCCATCAAAATCCCAACTCAGTTCTTCATAGAGTTAGAAAGAGCAATTCTCAAATTCATCTGGAATAACAAAAACCTAGGATAGCTAAAACTATTCTCAACAACAAAAGAAATTCTGGGGCAATCAGTATCCCTGACCTCAAGCAATACTACAGAACAATAGTGTTAAAAACTGCATGGTACTGGTACAGTGAAAGGCAGGCAGATAAATGGAACAGGATTGAAGATCCAGAAATGAACTCACACACTTATGGCCACTTGATCCTTGAAAAAGGAGCTGAAAACATCCAATGGAAAAAAGATAGCCTTATCTACAAATGGTACTGGTTCAATGGTAGGTCAACATGCAGAAGAGTGTAAATTGATCCATCCTTATCTCCTTGTACTTAGCTCAACTCCAAATGGATCAAGGACCTCCACATAAAGCCAGACACTCTGAAGCTAATAGAAAAGAAACTGGGGAAGACCCTTGAGGACATGGGTACAGGGGGAAAGTTCCTGAATAGAACACCAATAGCATATGCTATTGATCAAGGATTGACAAATGAGACCTCATAAAATTACAAAGTTTCTGTAAGGCAAAGGACACCATCAAAAGGACAAATTGGAACCTAACAAATTGGGAAAAGATCTTCACCAACCTCACATCATATAGAGGGCTAATATCCAATATATACAAAGAACTCAAGAAGTTATACCCCAGAAAACCAAATAACCCTATTAATAATGGGGTACAGATCTAAACAAAAAATTTCCACCTGAAGAACTTCAGATGGCTGAGAAGCATCTTGAAAAATGCTCAAATTCATTAGTCATTAGGGAAATGCAAATCAAAACAACCCTGAGATTTCACCTCACACCAGTCAGAATGGCTAAGATCAAAAATTCAGGAGAAAGCAGGTGTTGGCAAGGCTGTGGAGAATGATGAACACTCCTCCACTACTGGTGGGGTTCCAAATTGTTACAACCACTCTGGAAAACAGTCTGGTGGTTCCTCAGAAAACTGGGCACGTCACTTCTGGAGGATCCTGCTATACCACTCCTGGGCATATACCCAGATGATTTCCCAGCATGTAATAAGGATACGTGCCCCACTATGTTCATAGCAGCCCTATTTATAATAGCCAGAAGCTGGAAAGAATCCAGGTATCCCTCAACGGAAGAATGGATGCAAAAAATGTGGTATATATACACAATGGAGTACTATTCAGCCATTAGAAACAATGAATTCATGAAATTCTTAGACAAACAGATGGAGCTTGAGAACATCATACTAAGTGAGGTAACCCAGTCTCAAAAGATTAATCATGGTAGAAACTCACTAATAAGTGGATATTAACCTAGAAAATTGGAATACCCAAAATATAATCCACACATCAAATGAGGTACAAGAAGAACAGAGGAGTGGCCCCTGGTTCTGGAAAGACTCAGTGCAGCAGTATAGGGCAAAACCAGAACAGGGAAGTGGAAAGGGGTGGATGGGAGAACAGGGGGAGGGAAGGGGTCTTATGTGACTTTCGGGGAGTGGGGGGCCAGAAAAGGGGAAATCATTTAAAATGTAAATAAAAAATATATTGAATAAAAAATTATTAAAAAGAAAAAAGAAAATAAAATAATTAATTAAAAAAACCAGTTTCAAGAAGACAATCTACCATGTTTTCCAGAGAACTTGATAGGAAATGAATGAGGAGAAAAGTCACCTTGTAGTTGAAAATTTTTCTGCAATCACAGCATGGCCAGAGCCATCATGCTTCTGCCACTGGATGTCTTGTCTTGTAGGTTTTCCTTTTCCTAACCTGATATACATTATACCCATGTTCAAGGGTTGTGTTAGTCTTCACTGGGTTCTCTTTCTCTTTTGCACAGTGCCAAATCTGTCAGTTTCAATGGCTTTCTGGCTATTGTCAACTGGTCTATCTAGCAAAGCCCTCAAACTACAAAATTTCTGTAGAAATTCATAGGCTTTTTTTGCAAAAAAGTGCTCACAAAGACATGCCAATGATTAGGGTCTGCAGGTGGGGAATCACTCATTCGCTACATAGATTTGTTTATGTGTTCTCTCTGACTAGAACTATTGACTGTTATATCTATTTACTTAACCAAAAGTACAAATAAATCATTTTGAAGTAGTAGCTTAAAAAAAAGTTGAATTTCCTGACTAATATAAGAAAAGGTAATTTTAATTGCTAGCTTCATGTGGCTGTCTTATATAAAAATAGGTCAAATGATCTAGAGGTTTGGAATCTATATGAGACTGACGATGTCTAAGATGAGTGCCTTTAATTGTTATTTATTTCTGCTAACTATTTATTGGTGGCAATAAATAGATAATTAAGCTAATTACAGCTAGGATTTAAAGGATAATTTTTATGAAGCCAATTAACAACAATAAAAGAGGTTCCTCAGTTGAATTTATAAGTATAATTATTGCCTTTACCAAGCAATTACAAATGATGTAAACACACAATTCTTTCATAATCAGATCTTTCATTTATACTCATAAATCTACAAATATTAGGTTTCTGAAATTACTGAACAACACTAACTGCCTACAGTAAAAACAAATGACTACAGGGTATTTATTTTGCAAGACATGTTTGTCATATTAAAATGTATGAACTTCTACATATTAATCAGTTATCCTGACTCTATAATATCAATATTTGTGAACTAATTATAAGATGAAACTGTATATGTTAGTCAAATATTAACTTTGGTGTTAGGGCACAGGCTACATGACTTTCAGTTTCTGGGAGAATTGCTGGCCAACATCAAAAAGCAAGGCTACTGAAGTTCTCACCATGGAAGGATAATCAACAATTCAACACAGAATATTTGCTGTTGATATAGATATTCCCTGTCTTATTTTAATATTTTGATAGGTAACATACTGGTTTATAATATAAGAAAACTAAGTTAGTATAAGAAATGTGCATTTTTTTTCAGAACTGTGTTTTCATAAGACCAAAAAAAAAAGGGAAAGACACTTAGATGAAAACATTATTAAAATGAGAAAACAGTCTCCGTGTTTGTTTAGAATATGGACAATTTTCACATTTTCCTATTTGTTTTCAGTGGCGAAAATTATTCCAAAAACAGTCATGAAATGCATATTTTCTAGCTAGGGGTCCTTTTAAAAATATCATTTGGTAACATTAGCTGGATGGTAATTAGTTAAGGTCTTTTACATTGTAGCTCTACACATGATGAGAAAATATGGATGTGAAATTTGCAGAAGATATTTCAGATGAGTTTGAAAACAAAGGTTAGTGATTATAAGGTACAAAATAGAGAAAAGGATATGAGAAAAAATCTCTAACTTCTCTATGACAGTGACTCATTGCTCTTAGGATTGACTTATACTGTAAGTATTGTTTATAGGTAAAATTACTCAAAATCAGAAGTTTTAAAAAGATGAGAAATTGAGGACATGGGCACAGGGGGAAAGTTCCTGAACAGAACTTATGCTTATGCTCTAAGATCAAGAATTGACAAATGGGACCTCATAAAATTACAAAGTTTCTGTAAGGTAAAGGACACTGTCAAGCGGACAAAACGGCAATCAACAAATTGGGAAAGGATCTTCACCAACCTTACATCCAACAGAGGGCTAATATCCAATATATACAAAGAACTCAAGAAGTTAGACGCCAGAGAGCCAAATAACCCTATTAAAAATGGTGTACAGAACTAAACAAAGAATTTTTACATGAACAACTTCGAATGGCTGAGAAGCACCTTTAAAAATGTTCAACATCATTAGTCATTAGGGAAATTCAAATCAAAACAACCCTGAGATTTCATCTTACACCAGTTAGAATGGCTAAGATTAAAACCTCAGGAGACAGTAGGTATTGGTGAGGATGTGGAGAAAGAGGAACCCTTCTCCACTGCTGGTGAGAATGCAAGTTGGTACAATAACTGTGGAAATCAGTCTGGCTGTTCCTCAGAAAATTGGGCATAACACTTCCAGAGGACCCTGCAATACCACTCCTTGGCATATACCCAGAGGATTCCAGGCATGCAATAAGGACACATGCTCCACTGTGTTCATAGCAGCCTTATTTATAATAGCCAGAACCTGGAAAGAACCCAGATGTCCCTCAATGGATGAATGGATACAGAAAATGTGGTATATTTACACAATGGAATACTATTCAGCAGTTAAAAACAATGAATTCATGAAATTCTTAGGCAAATGGATGGATCTGGAAAATATCACCCTAAGTGAGGTAACCCAGTCATAAAAAAACACACATGGAAGACAGTCACGGATAAGTGGATATTAGCTCAGAAACTCTGAATACCCAAGACACAATTCACATATCAAATGACTCCCAAGAAGAAGTAAGAAGAGGTACCTGATCCTGAAAAGGCTTGTTCCAGCATTGTAGGAGAGTACCAGGACAGAGAAGTAGAAGGGGGGTTGAATAGGAGAATGAGCGGAGGAAAGAGAGCTTAGGGAATTTATTGGGAGGTGGGAACCAGGAAAGGGAAAATCATTTGGAATGTAAACATAGAATATATATAAAATAAAAATTTATAATAAAAAATAAAAAGATGAGAAAATATCTTCTTGGCATCATGCTATATTAAGTGGGACAGCAGCGACATTTCTATAATATTTTGGAAAAAATATATTCTAGATTGATTTGAGAGAAAAGCAATCAAGAGAGGTGCCATTTGGCCTCACAGAGTGATTTCTTAAGAGTCAGCACAGATAATGTTTAATTCATCAATACACACATATATCAAAGATCTTTCCTTTAACAGTCTAACACTAAACAAGAGACCCATGCACTGGCAGGAACCTGAGAAGGGACTGCATTAGTTCTGTAAAGTTCCTTTCTGAGCTGTGGTTTTTAAATATTCTTGTCTGAATTGTTATACATTTCATTTATTTGGGGGATTATAATATCATTACATTTCTCCTTTCCATTTCTTCCTTCTAAAACTTTCATCTCCCTGACACTTTTCAAATTCATGACCTTTTTCTCACTAATTATTATGACATACATTCATGTATGTGTATATATGTATATCCTTAAATACAATCTGCTCTGTCAGTATAATATTGCTTGGACATACGTTTTCAGGGATGATCATCTGGCACTGGACAACCACTCTGAGTGCTCTTCCTTTGAGAGGCCACCGCTATTGCTCCAAGCCTTCCTCTGTTGCCTATAGTTCTGTACATAGGATTACAGCCTCATGGACCTTGGAAGGTCCATGTTGGGCTCATATTTGGACCAAATATATGTCTATAACCATACACCAAGATTGTAAGAGACATCCCAGAGTATTATATATACAAAAAGAAGAGAGGTTCAGGTTAACTAGATGATCCACATAAGAGAAAGAAAAAATAAACTATATTTCAAAAGGGGACTTGGGATGTCTATTTTCCACAGAGGGTTCTGACCGTGCATTCCTGGAAACTTTTTCCTAGTCCCTTTCAGCAGAATATCCATCTTTTTAAATAACATTGATTTATACATTTATGTTATTTCATAATAATTCTTCTTTAATCTACGTGTTTCTTTTTTATCCACTATAGTTTATTAAGGTAGTTTAAGTCAAACCTGAAATAGATGGAGGAAGATTTTACAGATTTTTCTTATTGTCACAAAATAGTCTTTAAAGCTATTAAACCATATAATTGATTGAGACATTTTATGTACCAGCACAGTTTTTAAAGCTATGTTTGTGAATTATATTTCATATAGAAATAACTTCAGGAAACCAAATATATTATTATTTGCAAATGGTAAAAACCCAATTCCATACAAAGAGCCACATTGTTGAAGGATTTTTCACAATTACTGTTTTTACATTTTCATAATCCTCTCTAAATTTAAATTTATTTACCACACCATGGTCAGAGTTTTATGAAGTTTTCTTCAAATTTCTTTATGGAATTAAATATCTGAAAATTAGTTCTCCAAGTAACTATTTTACCCACATTGTATACTTAGGAGAGCTATTATTCAACT
The DNA here is from genome assembly GCF_947179515.1 of Apodemus sylvaticus. Lineage (NCBI taxonomy): Eukaryota > Metazoa > Chordata > Mammalia > Rodentia > Muridae > Apodemus > Apodemus sylvaticus. Next base: position 39,432,961 of record NC_067482.1, on the reverse strand, counting down.
TATTTTGAGATGTCTAACTCTGGTTTACTTAACAGAATTTGGCCTACTTACTGAAATGAGTCAGGGACCTTAATGTTAAAGATATTTTTTCAGTATTTATTCATTTATTACCAATTTGGTAAATTTACAAATAGAGAGAAAAGAGATATTGTTATTTCACTGAATCCTTAGCCTGTAAACACAATAATTACCAAATAATTAGAAACGGGACCTGTATGATCAATATCAATATATCAATGTTGTCATTATAGTTCTGATGGTTGTATAGGGTAAAAATAAATACAAATCTATGATGATAACCTCCTATACTTGTATATGAAAATCCTGAAACACTTTGGATGTAAGTATACAAAATAATACAAAGATGAGGAAAAATCTAGGGAAACAAGTGTTTTGTAATGAAAGAAATGTGAAGACAGTGATGGACTTAAGTGAACTCATAGGAATTACTGGAGAATCCCTGTATTATTAAAGATATTGAATTGTGAGTGCACATCTTTCAACAAAGAAAACTTCAGGTCCATCAAACAGCTTTTAATATCCCACTAAGTTAGAGAAAAATGTGAGTAGGTGCTGTGAGATAGCCAGGATTTATCTGCAACCAGGGAAATAACACAGAGTGGAGTTGGGCATCCTGCAGGAAAAGTCCTCAGGCATCTGGTATCTCAAAGTCAGATATAAAATATACCCATTTTAAATCGAACTGAAAATAAAAAGCTGCTAAGTTTTTATGTTAATGTGGAAATTTTTCAGTTACTCCAGGGATATCTGTGCAGCCAAGGAGGGAGGTTCTTAGTACAATCTTAGGCCCAGACAAGTGAAATCACTAGAAGTGAACTCAGTAGAAGCAGTCAGTGATAAAAATATTTCTGAAACACTTCTCCACTATTAAAATTAGGAAATATTCACCTAATTTCCTGTATGTCCAATAAGAAATTGAAGAAGAATAAACTGGGTGGACAAAGTAGTGCTTAAATATGTATAACTCTGCCCAAGGTTCTAACATTTTCAACAAAATGGGAAATGCAGAAAAGAAAGAAAACATCTATGCTTAAATTTCAAAATGGTTATCTGAGGATAGAGAGAATCAGCAAAAGAAAGATAAAGGGGAAAGAAGTAAGGGGGAGAGAGAATTGAGAACAGATTCCCTTAGAAATACCTCAAACATTGTCTCACTCTGTGTACAACTTTTCTTTTGTTCACAGAATAAAATAAGGTTTGTGCAAGAAGGAAGTCTGTAACACGCTTCAGAATGATGTGAAAATCCCATTTAAAAAAAAAACTCATGTGTCATCAATCTGAAAGTACTTAAGAACATGGTTTTAGACTAGAACAAATAGCAAAAAGAAAGAAATCTATGACTAAGTGTGTTATAAAAGAACATTCTTCAAAACAAGGTGTTTCTGGGCAGAGCACAATATCACAATTGAAAATAGAAACATGTTTTAAAAATTGAATGGGGAAAGAGAAAAATAGCAAAAGTAGAATTATATGTTTCTACAAAGGAACAGAATCCAATAATCCAAATGTCATTGAATCCTCATCCAACACAAAAGAAACAGCACCATCACAGCCACTAAATCCATTCATGCTATATGAGAACATCAATGGATTGAAGCTGTGGTAAAATATCTACAAATCACAAAATAATTAGACAAAAGAATTATTTCAAAAATGATTTAAAATCATAATAATGAAACTTGGGAAAAATACTTATGAGCAGTAAGCCATAGAGACCTCAAAGGAAAATTCTCAGAGTGCCCACCTGTATTCTAGTAAGAATTCTAGAAAGAACACTAATCACTTTGAATCAAAAATTTAGATGGTAAGCCTGACGCACAGTCCCTATCTTTATAAAAGAGAGGCAGAAACCTGTTGCTTGCATTCAAGGATGGAATCCCAGGATGACCAATAGTGAATACTTGAAATATTTAGTAACAGAGTATTATCATTATAAAGAGAGGCAAATACATGATAAATACAAGGTGAACAAGTGTGATGTACTTATTCATAATTAAATCTGCAAAGAAATCATTGCATTGGAATAGAAATAGCAAAGGAATCATGAAATAAACAAATGAATGAATCTTCAGGGCATTAAAAAGAGAAAAAAAGATTCTTTAGGACAATCAACTGTTTGGGGGAAAGCTAACAAAACAGAATGATTCTTGGGTATGTATTAGTAAAACTATTCTTTTGAAAAAGAAACAATTAAACGAACCCATCACAGAAAGAACAACTTAAAATCAAGTAAGCTTCAAGGACTAGAGCATTGAACTGTCATCACTGTCATCACACTTTTCAAAATGAAAAAGCTGAGCATACCAGAGACAAAGTATGCTATTAAGGAAAAACTCAGCCTGGGGTGGTAGCTCACACCTTTAATTCCAGCACTTGGGAGGCAGAGGCAGGTGGATTTCTGAGTTCGAGGCCAGCCTGGTCTACAGAGTGAGTTCCAGGACATTCAGGGCTACACAGAGAAACCCTGTCTTGGAAAAAAAAAAGTAAAAACTCAGTACAGAAAGAGTCACTCAGTCTTTTGCATCTGTATGAACATTTAAGGTCAAGACAACAGAAAAGCTTCCTACTCAGAAATGATGCAATGAATATCTACCTACAGAAAGAATGACTCAAAATATCAAAAATGACAAGAAAGGCTATTGATTAAATGGATAAAAATGTAAGTTTAATAATGCAGAAATAGGATAAGATATTGGACCCAAATGAAACTAATTGAAAATACTGTTTTCTGTAAGATCGCAGACTTATCTTCCTTTTGAGACAGGCAGACTACTAGTGAATATTATTAAATGGAACAGCAGATTAACTGGTGCAGCATGGGGTTAATTATCTACATATACTCTGAAACATATTCTGAAAACTCATAAAATGATATTTAAAACAAAATTTATAAAATAGAAGAATACATAATGATTTGTAAATCAAATTCCTTGATTTGATGGTTGAGAAAATGTTGCTTGTATCATTAATAACTATCTCAGACTAGATGGAGCCCGTTGTTTCATTAATAAATACCTCAGACTAGATGGAGCCCATTGTTTCATTAATAAATACCTCAGACTAGATGGAGCACATGTAAAGAGACCACAAGGGAAATATTTTAATTACTCCTGGAAATCACAAACTAAATGTGAATGAAGGGATAGTCTGTCCACATCCTTCTACTGGGAAATGCCGTCTTATCAAGATGTCAGTTTTTTTCAAGAAAATTTGCAAATGTAGTACAATTCCCGTAAAAATACCAAATTTTAGGACAAATATATTGGTAGTAAAGTTGATATTTTCAAACATATATGCACCGCACGTTAGCTCAGGTAACTAAAAATTAGAGACACTATAGAATTAGGAGATGTTGGTTAGTTCTCAAAGTTTAAGTGTCATTCCAAAAAAACTAATAAAAGTACAAAAGAACCCATTCTTCTTAGAGGATGAGTGGATATAAGTTCTAGGTCAAGATGAGCTAGAATAATTGCTATATTATACACTATAATATTCTATTGTGCATATATTATATACTATAATATATTATATACTATATTATTTTTATTATATAAAATATGCTAAAAATGAAAAAGAAAATGCTTTAAATATCATATATAATGAGAAAATAACTCAATCAGTAAAATAATGTATGATACAGGGTCAACAGACTAACAATTTGGAAAACATAGTTAGATTCAGATTTTATACAAAATCCAGGAATTAATTCAAAATATGTAAGTAAACTAACTATGAAGCATAAAGTTAATATAGATACATTATGTTCTAAAATTATATGTACTTATGAAAGCTAAGTATGAGGATATATTTTAGAGACAGTAGAATCATGCCTTAGCATTGGAAAAGGAAGGCGTAAGAAATAAAGAACAGAGGGCTAGAGTGAATGCTGTGATGTTTGTATTTCATTCAAAATTACAGAACAGAATCATGCCTCATAATACATGCATGAAAAAAATCTATGAGTATTGGTGCCTAGGAATGTGTATAGAAAACATGTAATTTTCTACCATAGTCCACTGAGAGGATTAAAAAAAAATGAGTGAAATGCAATAGCAATGAATATGCCTTAGGCTTAGATCTTGAATTCTAAATGTCATTCCAAAAACCAAATAAAAATACAAGAGAACTCAATGTTCCAGTGTTCGTGGAGGGTGAGTGAATTGTAGTTCTAGGTCAAGATGAGCTGGAATGGCTGATCAGAGGAAAAGCAATCATGAGCTTATAAAACAGTAGGCACACTTACACAAACAAAGGAAACAAATTATAAGAGGTTCCTGTGTCTTAAGGTCTCACATTGTACAATACAATGAATGATGACAATGATGGATTATGGAGTGTGAAGCAAAGTAATTGCTCATGGTTTTTGTTGATGATGGTAATTATAGGTAAGCAATTGCAAGAGGAAGAATCACTGTACCTTATGATAGAATTAGAGTCAATATGCAGAGAATGAATAATGGTAATATTGAGTCTGTTTGGAAAATAGGACAGTAACAAATGTCACAGGTATGACTCACTGATGATTCATGAATAATGGACAGGACTGTGCTGGTAACTTTAGCACAGTTTCAATGTATCACTTTAAAGTAAATTAATCAGTAAAGAGGAACATAGCATCTTTTAAGTAGAGACAACTGGAGGATTTAATATGCAAGCATATTAACAATGATACTATCCCAAGCAGTAAGTTGAACTAGGATTGAGCAGGACAAGATCACCCTGATGCAATGAACTGAAAGGGATGAAATCACTGTTGTGGGATTTCTAGGTAAAAAAAAGACTAACATGACATATTAAAACTATTAAGCAATTCAAACTTAAGGGCACTTAATTGGTCAGTGTTCTTTGTCTCTTTCTTTAAATTAAAATATAATTATTGCCACTTTTCTGTAGGATGTGGTAGACCTGTGACACACCTGTTATGGAGAGGGCCCTACTTCCTGTTGTTATCTAGAGAACTGAGAGGAGCAGGGAATTTGGGAATTGGTAGGAGCAGGTCATTAGAGAACTGCCAGCAGTAGAACAGGCAGAAGCAAGGCATTTGATAACCAGCATCAACAGGGCATCTGAGATCCGTTAGCTTAGCAGGAGATCATTTGAGAACTAGGAGCCTGCAGGGCATTTGACTCTTGCCAAGTCTGCCAGAGGGGAGACCCCATTATCTGATACTTCCTGGAAAATAATCTGTCTGCAGGGCATTGGACAGAAAGAGAATCATAGGAGTACAGAAACACAGGCCTGCAGGACAGAGAAGATAGAGACAGCAAGAGCAGCTAACACCAGAGATAATGAGATGGCCAAAAGCAAATGCAAGATCATTACCAACAGAAACCAAGGCAATATGGCACCATCAGAACCCAGTTTTACCACAACAGCAAATCCTTCATACTCCAGCACACTGGAAAAGCAAGAACAAGTTTTAAAATAACATCTCATATTGCTATTGGAGGACATCAAGAAGGACATAAATAACTCCCTGAAAGAAATACAAGAGAGCATGGGTCAACAGGTAGAAGCACAAAAATCCCTTAAAGAAATACAAGAGAATATGGATCAACAGGTAGTAGCCCTTAAAGAGGAACCACAAAAACCTCTTAAAGAAATACAGGAGAACATGGGTCAACAGGTAGAAACCCTTAAATATGTAATACAAAAATCTCATAGAAAATTATGGGAGAACATGGGTCAACATGCAGTAGCCCTAAAAGAGGAATCAGAAAAATCCCTAAAAGAAACACAGGAGAATATGGGCCAACAGGTAGAAGCCATTGAAGAGGAAACACAAAAATTACTTAAAGAATTTAGGAACAAACAAGTGAAGGAACTGAACAAAGCTATCCAGGACCTAAAACTGGAAATAGAATGAATAAAGAAATCACAAAGTGAGACATCTCTGAAGATAGAAAACCTTGGAAAGAATTCAGGAGTCGTTGATGACTCATCAATAACAGAATACAAGAGATAGAAGAAAGAATCTCAGATGCTAAAGATGTCATAGAAAACATTGACTCAACAGTCAAAAAAATTCAAAATGCAAAAAGCTTATAACCCAGAACATCCAGAAAATCCAAGACACAATGTGAAGACCAAACCTAAGGATTATAGGTAAAGAAGAAAACAAAGATTTACATCTTAAAGGTCCAATAAATATCTTCAACAAAATTATAGAAGAAAACATCCCTAACCTAAAGAAAGAGATGTCCATGAACATACAAGAAGCCTACAGAACTCCAAACAGATTGGACCAGAGAAGAAATTCCTCCTACAACATAATAATCAAAACACCAAATGCATTAAACAAAGATAGAATATTAAAAGCAGTGAGAGAAAAAAGTCAAGAAAAATATAAAGGCAGACCTATCAGAATTACACCAGACTTCTCACCAGAGACTATGAAGGCCAGAAGAGCCTGGGCAGATGTCATTCAGACCCTAAGAAAACATAAATGTCAGCCCAGACTACTATACCCAGCAAAACTTACAATTGCCATAGATGGTGAAAAGAAGACATTCCATGACAAAAGCAAATGTACACAATATCTTTCCACAAATCCAGCTCCGCAAAAAATAATAGGTGGAAAATACCAACACAAGGCAGCAAACAACACTGTAGAAAAATCAACAAGGTAATCTTTCAACAAACACAATAGAAGACAGCTACACAACCAGAATTTCACCTTTAACGAAGAAGATAACAGTAAGCAACAATCACTTTTCCTTAGTATCTCTTAATATCAATGGTCTCAATTCCCCTACAAAAAGACATAGACTAACAGACTGGATACTTATAAAGGACCCAACATTTTGCTGCACTCAAGAAACCCACCTCAGTGACAAAGATAGTCACTATTTAAGAGTCAAAGTTTGGAAAGCAATTTTCCAAACAAATGGTCCCAAGAAACAAGCTGGAGTGGCCATTCTTATATCGCAAGAAATTGACTTTCAACCAAAAGTTGACAAAAAAATATGAGGAACACTTCACACTGGTCAAAGGAAAAGTCTACAAAGACGAACTCTCAATTTTGAACATATATGCTCTGAACACAAGGGCATCCACATTTATAAAAGAAACTTTAATAAAGCTCAAAGCACACATTGTACCCCACACAATAATAGTAGGAGACTTCAACAGCCCACTGTCAAAAATGGACAGATCATGGAATCAGAAACTAAACAGAGATAGAGTGAAACTAACTGACATTATGGACCAAATGGATCTATCATATATTTATACAACATTCTACTCTAAAGCAAAAGTATATACATTATTCTCAGCACTCCATGGTATCTTATTCAAAATTGACCATATAATTGGTCAGAAAACAGGCCTCGACAGATTAAGAAAATTGCCATTTTGTCAAAACCAATATACAGATTGAACACAATACTCATCAAAATCCCAACTCAATTCTTCATAGAGTTAGAAACAGCAATTCTCAAATTCATCTGGAATAACAAAAAACCCAGGATAGCTAAAACTATTCTCAACAACAAAAGAAATTCTGGGGGAATCAGTATCCCTGACCTCAAGCAATATTACTGAGCAATAGTGTTAAAAACTGCATGGTATTGGTACAGTGACAGGCAGGCGGATCAATGGAACAGGATTGAAGATCCAGTAATGAACCCACACACCTATGGCCCCTTGATCCTCGACAAAGGGGCTGAAAACATCCAATGGAAAAAAGATAGCCTTTTCAACAAATGGTGCTGGTTCAACTGGAGGTCAGCATGCAGAAGAATGCGAATTGATCCATCCTTGTCTCCTTGTACTAAGCTCAACTCCAAATGGATCAAGGACCTCCATATAAAGCCAGACACTCTGAAGCTAATAGAAAAGAAACTGGGGAAGACCCTTGAGGACATAGGCACAGAGGAAAAGTTCCTGAACAGAACACCAATAGCTTGTGCTCTAAGATCAAGAATTGACAAATGGGACCTCATAAAATTACAAAGTTTCTGTAAAGCAAAGGGCACCATCAAAAGGACAAATTGGCATCCAAAAAATTTGGAAAAGATCTTCACCAACCATACATCAGATAGAGGGCTAATATCCAATATATACAAAGAACTCAAGAAGTTAGACCCCAGAAAACCAAATAACCCTATTAAAAAATGGGGGACAGAGTTAAACAAAGAATTCTCACCTGAAGAACTTCGGATGGCAGAGAAGCATCTTAAAAAATGCTCAACTTCACTAGTCATTAGGGAAATGCAAATCAAAACAACCCTGAGATTTCACCTTACACCAGTCAGAATGGCTAAGATTAAAAACTCAGGAGACACCAAATGTTGGTGAGGATGTGGAGAAAGAGGAACACTCCTCCACTGCTGGTGGGGTTGCAAATTAGTACAATGACTCTGGAAATCAGTCTGGCAGTCCCTCAGAAAACTGGGCATGTCACTTCCGAAAAATCCTGCTATACCACTCCTGGGCATATACCCAGAGGATTCCCCAGCATGTAATAAGGACATATGTTCCACTATGTTCACAGCAGCCCTATTTATAATAGCCAGAAGCTGGAAAGAACACAGGTATCCCTCAACAGAAGAATGGATGCAAAAAAATGTGGTATATCTACACAATGGAGTACTATTCAGCCATTAGAAACAATAAATTCATGAAATTCTTAGGCAAATGGATGGAGCTGGAGAACATCAGACTAAGTGAGGTAACCCAGTCTCAAAAGATCAATCATGGTATGCACTCACTAATAAGTGGATATTAGCTTGGAAAACTGGAATATGCAAAACATAATCCACACTTCAAATGAGGTACAAGAAGAATGGAGGAGTGGCCCCTGGTTCTGGAAAGACTCAGTGTAGCAGTATAAGACAAAACCATAACAGGGAAGTAGGAAGGGATGGGTGGGAGAACAAAAGGAGGGAAGGGGGCTTATGTGACTTTCGGGGAGTGGGGAACCAGAAAAGGGGAAATCATTTGAAATGTAAATAAAAATATATCGAATAAAATTTAAAAAAAAGAAATATTGAAATTATTCCATGTATCTTATCAGATCACCACGGCCTAAGGCTGGTCTTAAGCTCAAACAAAAGCAATGGAAAACACACTTACACATGGACTTCAAACAATGTTCTTCTCAAAGATAGCTTGGTCCAGGAAGAAACAAAGAAATAAATAAAAGACTTGTTAGAATTTAATGAAAATGAAGACACATCATACCAAAATTTATGTGACACAATGAAAGCAGTGCTAAGAGGAAAACTCATAGTTCTGAGTGTCTCCAAAAGGAGAATGGAGAGAGCTTACACTAACAGCTTGACAGTGCACTTGAAAGCTCTAGAACAAAAGGAAGCAAATACCCCCAAGAGGAGTAGACAGCAGGAAATTATCAAACTTAGGGCTGAAATCGACCAAACAGAAACAAAAAGAACTATACAAAGAATCAACAAAACAAGGAGCTGGTTCTTTGAAAAAAATCAACCCTTAGCCAGACTAACTAGAGGGCACAGAGACTGTATCCAAATTAATAAAATCAGAGATAAAAAGGGAGACATAACAACAGAAACTGTAAAAATTCAAAACATCATCAGACCCTACTACAAAATTTTATACTCAACAAAGTTTGAAAGCCTGGATAAAATGGACAACTTTCTAGATACATACCAGGTGCCAATGTTAAAACAGGACCAGATAAACCATCTAAATAGTTCCATAAGTCCTGAGAAAATAGATGTAGTCATTAATAGTCTCCCAACAAAAAAAAAAAAAAAAAAAAAAAAAAAAAAAAAAAAGTCCAGGACCAGATGGGTTTAGAGGGGAATTCTATCAGAAAGCTCAAAATAATCAAGTTACAATTCAAGCAACACAGGAAGCTCAAGAAGGAGGACTTAAATGAAGGTGCTTTGGTTCTTCTGAGAAAGAGAATAAAATACTCACAGGAGCAATAAGGGAGACAATGTGTGGAGCAGAGACTGAAGTAATGGCCACCCAGAGACTGCCCTACCTGGGAATTCATCCTATAAACAGTCACCCTGACACTAAGATAAGAAGTGTGTACCAAAAGGAGCATGGCTGTGGTTGTCTTCAGAGGGGCCCTGCACAAGCCTTACAAATACACAGGCAGAAGTTAGCAACCAACTATTAAACTGGGCATGGCGTCCCATGCAGGAGCTGGAGGGCAATCCTGAGGAGCTGAAGGGTTTACAGCCCCATGAAAAGAACAATGATTTCGGCCACCCAGAGGCCCCAAGACTTCCAGGGACTTAACCACCAACCAAAGGGTAAACATGGTTCCAGCCAAAAATGTGGCAGAGGAAGGCCTTGTTGGGCTACAGTGGGAGAAGCGGTCCTTGGTTAGGTAAAGGCTCAACAGAGGCCCCAACAAAGGGAAGTGGAGGGGGAGGAGGTGGGAGTGTGTCAGGTGGAGGGGCATATATGTGGAGGTAGGGGGGTGGGAGGAGGGTTTGGGGGTTTTTGGGGAGGGGGAAATCGGGAAAGGTTTTACCACTGGCAGTGTAAATGAAGACGATATTCAATAAAAAATATATAATTATCTAATGTTCCACTGTCTCTTTCTTCCCCTGAATCCTTCCAGTGTATTCCAGTTGCTCCCCCTTGAAATCCTCAATGGTATATCCCCATTAAATTCTTTCCCTCTTGGCTAAGAGCACTCTCCTGCCTAGGCAGTGGTGAAACCACAATGGATGGAGTGTACCCAGAAACCCAAGGCCTTCAAGACACAGCAGAGTTGGTTCAAATATGCGCTCAGAAACAGACTGGGGTGGCATGCACAGGGACAAAATGGTCTGAACCAAATAGGGTCCTAGATCTGAAGGAAATGGGGTCCTAGAACTGAAGGAAAAAGATTGCACAGTGCCTCATCCATAACTCACACACTATCTCTGACTGATATCAACTGCAAACAAATAAACAAACAAATAATGTGTATATGTATGTATGTATGTATGTATGTGTGTTGGGCTAATTTTGTCTTCTTTTTTTTTTTGTTCTTTTTCTCTTCTTCTTAAATTTCTTTACATGTTTTTGAATATGTAGTTTGCCTTAGAGTTTGGGATTTTTCCAGAATTCCTGTGTGTATAAATATGTATATCTTTATGTATATATACATTTCTTGTGCATTTTTAAAATTTGGTTGCTTTGTCATATTCTGATTTGTTCATTTTGATTCATCTTATGCATTTTATTTTATTATTATTCCTCATATTCTTGTTTTCTAAAGAGAGATAGAAAGGGTCTAAAACTGAATGGTAGGAGAGTGAGGAGGACTGATATAGATATATATGTGCCTGATCATATTAGTATATTTTGCTTAGACTGCTTAGTGTTTAATGTTTACTTGCATATGCATACATATGTATATATTTGATTGTGTGTTTGTTTGTGTGTATGTGTGTGTGATTTTAGAGTTGACTGCTTCATTCTGAATAACGAGAGAATGATTCTTTTTCTCTATTAATTTACTAAGGTCATATAAACACAAATACTGAAGTATGTCAAAAAGACATAAGGTTAGAAGATCTGATGTTTAAATAGTAGCCTTGTGTCAATATTCTTCTCTTAATTTCTCTTAAATAGAGTCTAATGTTAATATTTCAAATTATTGAAGCATACATACAAATTTTTAATGTCTCAATTTTAATATGAAATTATATAAACAACCTAAGAAAAGAGATAATGTATAAGTACTAAAATAGAATAAAGTAATAAATCCAATATTTTACAGCACTGAAATGGTCCTGCAATTATTCACCACAGAAAATTGTAAAGAAATAAGTGGACCTGATATAAAATTAAAATTGAAAACGTATTCAAGTTTATTTCATAAATAAAACAGTAATGTTAATAACAAACAGATTGTTAACAAAATGAATAATAAAAATACTAAGACCCCAGGAACATTAAAAATAGAAAATTATACAATTATTTAAGATGAGTAATTTAAAAATATAGCATATTCATTGTAATGATTATCATCAAAACTTGTATACAAGTTTTAACTTTGCATGTAACCTACTAGAACTTTTATATATTGCAGATATTTCCCATAAATAAAACTATATTCCAACATAAATAACCTAGGATTTTCTTTTAAATACTTAAGGAAGTATGTACATTCATGTTAGATATCCAGAAAACAAAAGAGGTAAAGTGTAGCTCATAAATATATGTCACTAAAAACATTTCAAAAAACATGGAGACAATACAGTGAACTAGTCAATCACTATCCTACACAAACACAAATATAATCTCATTAAATGAGGTATAAGATATAGGTTAGTATGTGTGCTTTATACTGGGGTAAATGTGTGACTAGATGAAAGAATAGTGAAGCTGTACCCTAAATTTTATATATATGTATATATATATATACATGCATACATACATATACATATATATACATACATACATACACACACATATATTTAAATCAAATTCATTTAAGCTTGGCTGAAGGTTTTAAATGATTAAAACTTACTTGTAGAAAATGCTTATAAAATATGCTCTATATCAGAAAGTATTTCAAGTTTTAGGGGAATAAAGCCTCTTGCAATATTAGAAGAAAATGTAGCAAGGAAATGTCTTAAAATTTTCTCATAGCTACTATCATTCCTACATATAACTGAAATGTGAATTAGGCCTCTGGGATCAGATACAAACTGAAAATATTGTACACTGTGCTCAAGTTCTGTCATGCTGCTTTTGAATGAAATTAAAGTAAACTGGTCATCATTGTGAAAACAATCAAATCTTTATATTATTAAAACAAATGCAGTTATTGTGCAATGAATAACATTTATTCAATTTTGAGAACATATACAATTTTTCATTTTGTCCTATT